>NC_137054.1:34477454-34589954 GCF_032717465.1 Coenobita brevimanus
TTTCCCCCACCTTCCCCCCAATTTATTCATTCCTAGTCCACAACTTGATTTATTCTCCATTTTGTTACATTTTTTCCACACAGTCTTTCCAACCAGCCTATTCCCACCTCTGTACCTAAATTCCTTTCCACCGGATTCATTCCCATATCTGCTCTTGCGTTGCTCTCAGTGGATAAATCATTCGTCGCTTTTTCAACATCTGATTTACTCTCCTTGTCTATTCCCAACATCTTTGCACTAGATTAATTCCCCGCCTTTTCTTCAACTGAGATTTTTTTCCTTTTCAGTATAAGGAGTCTTTTTCTTTCTACAAGATTTCTTCTTGTGAGGACAAAAAAGCTGGAAACTATGCGAAAATGCTGATTGCAACTTTACCTCTTAATCCCTTCATTGCTTTGGTTTAAATAGTTCTTACTATCAGTAAATTATGTTACTAAGCTTAGCAGGCTTTCCGAATTGGAGGGGTAAGATATAGACTTCTTTATCCCTTCCCACTACTATTGTTCTCATGCGAAGTAAATCATTTGAGGGTATAAGAAATATGTTTAAAACTAACCTTGCTGCTTCTGGCTTTTTTCTTTCACATTATTCATGCTTTCCCTAAACCACTAAATCTAGCTCGTGGAAGACTTTCGAACTCTAGGAAATAGGGCGTGGACTTTATTAGCACTTTCATTAAAAGAAGATTTCCTTAAGGTGATTGAAACTGACTGGCAGGAGCCTGAATATGATTCTCGCCTTATGAGTGAACTAGTCTGTGACGTATATAGGTAATTTAACTGAAATTTGGCACTGTGTAGAATTCCTAGACATTTCGAATGATGCCCAATCCTCGAGGGAGAGTATGAACAATTAAATTCATATACAATTCCATGGTATTTTATATAATGTCTAGCTTGATTTGGGAAAAAGGAGCAACGACACCTGTGTATATACATTTTATTCCCGCATGAGCTAAGGCTTCATAAGCCAGCCAGTCTCCTTGTTCAGTATTGTTCCATCCAACTTCACCTAACACAGCCTATCGCAACCTGAGATTATCAATGCGTGTCTTTGGTCCATTTATGTATTATATTACAGTCTTAAGGTATTGTATGACTTCGATGGCATAATGACTGGTATTGCAAGCTACGAAGCCGTGGGCCCGATTGCACCAAGGTTTGAATCCTGGTGGAGGCAGCTAACGCCACTCGAATCATTTTGTTCATCCACCTCTCGTTAATTATTAGGTAAAATGAGTACGCTGAGTACCATTGAAGGAGGTAACTATGGAAACCTGGATGAGGCATTGGTCTTATATCCCAATGCTAGTAAACGGATAACGCGCTACAGGTTTTGATATCTTTTGCGAACATGAGCTCTGTATATCCGGCGACAAAACCAGCGACTTGTGGCAACAGTTCTTGCTAGATCGCAGTTTAATCATTTTACAGGTGTAGGTGGGGAGGGGGCGGGGTGTGTCTGGTCTTATCCTCAACATGTATCATTGACATATGGTCAGCTGTAAACAGTTTCACCTCCAGTGACTGGGTAAAGAATTTGTCGGCTATCAAGCTCAGTCATGTGGAAGTGATACACTGTACCGTCGTTTTATGAAGGAAAGTATTGATTGTGATGGAAGGTAATGATGATAGATCATAACGATAAATGAAGGTGATGATCATGATGATGATGGATGATATTTGATATGTTGATGGATGATGATGATAGATGATGAACTGTAAGTGAAGAATGATAGATGATACATAAGGATGATGAATGATGATGGATGATGTTGATGAACGATGAATGAGGACAATGGATGATGATAATTATGATTTTGATAGATGATGATGATGGATAGTAATGATAGATGGGTGACGAACATGATAGGCGATGGATAAGAATGTTGGATGATGATATATGATGACATGATGGATGATGACGATGGAAGAAGAGAATTGATGATGGTAAGTTATGATGGCTGATAGATGAAGAATGATAAAGATGGATGGTGATGATGAGGAGGATGATAGGTGATGGATGACAGATGAAGGATACCGGATGATAAATGATCGATGTTAGATGATGGATTATAATGATGGATGGTGAAGGATGATGATGGATGATTCTGATGAATAATAGAGATGATAAATGAGGGGTGACGATGATGGATAACGATATATGTTGGATGATTATAGGCTATGGATCATGATCTATTGTGGATCATGACGAAGGACATTGGATAATGACGGAAGATGCTGAGAGGTGATATATAATGGATGACGATGATGATGGATAATGGATGAGAGACGATGAATGATAATGAAAGATAATAAATGAGAGATGATGGATGATGCCATTAGGTGGAGGATAATGATGATGATGGATAATGATGATAGGTAATGGACGATGATAAATATGGATTAGTGGTGGATAAAAAATGGTAATTATAGATCATAAAATGATCGATGATAATGGACGATGGGTGAAAATTATAACGAGGGGTGGTATATGAGGGTAATGGCTGTTGATGGAAAATGGAAGAATATGATGGATGATGAAGATGGACGATAGATGTTGATGATGGAGGAAAAGGATGTATGATGCGGATGGATGAGGATAATGGATGAGGATGATGGATGAGGATGATAGATGTGAATGATGATGATGATGATGATGATAATGAACAATGGATAACGATGCTTGATGATGGATGATAGATAAAGGATGATGGATAGTGGATGATGGATATTAAAAAACAAAATGATGAGGGATGATGATGAAGGATGATATATGATGGTGATGATGGAGGATGTTGGGTGACAGATGATGATGTAGGATGGTGGGTGACAGATGATGATGTAGGATGGTGGGTGACAGATGATGATGTAGGATGGTGGGTGACAGATGATGATGTAGGATGGTGGGTGACAGATGATGATGTAGGATGGTGGGTGACAGATGATGATGTAGGATGGTGGGTGACAGATGATGATGTAGGATGGTGGGTGACAGATGATGATGTAGGATGGTGGGTGACAGATGATGATGTAGGATGGTGGGTGACAGATGATGATGTAGGATGGTGGGTGACAGATGATGATGTAGGATGGTGGGTGACAGATGATGATGGTGATGTTGATGGTGATAGATGTCGATAATGAATGATGTATGATGATGATGGATGATGATGATGGATGATGATGATGATGATGATGATGACCATGGACGATGGTGATGATGATAGTGATGATGGTGATGCGTAATGTTGATGGATGATGGGTGTTGATAAAGTATGATGCATGATGGATGATGATAATGCATGAGGGATAATGAAAGATGATGCTGAATGATGTATAATGATGTTTGATGATGATGGATGATGGTGATCATGATGATGGATGATGATAATGCATGAGGGATAATGAAAGATGATGCTGAATGATGTGTAATGATGTTTGATGATGATACGATGGTGATGGATAATGATGATGATGATGAGGATGAAATGATAATGGACAATGATTATAATAATGATCGATGATGATGATGATGATAATGATGATGATGATGATTATGAAGTAATAGCCTATGTATGATGGTGATGGATGATGATGGATAATGATGATAGATGGAGGATAATGGATGACGATATTTAATGATGTATGACGATGTTGGACGATGATGCATGATGGTGATGATAATTATGTTGGTGATAATGATGATGATAATGGGTGACGACGATGGATGATGATGATTGTGATGACTGTGATGTTGGCTGTCCATGAGACCAATTCAGCAGAATCACTGCAAGCTATTATTGGATATGGCATAAACGTAAACACTGGCAAGAAGAATGGGATGATTGGTGTGCTGGACACCCAGCTGGAGAGACCATTCCAGTGGCTTGTCTGTTTGTTACATCTCATCGAAGTAGTTTTCATACGGCATTTTGAAGCCATTAAAATGACGGTGCAACGACAGACCCAACTGGCTCCAGAGGGGAAGTGGGTAGATCTTTGGAGTTCAGTCCAAAGGATCTGACACTTTTAGACTATGAACGGGTGTGTGGAAAAACTTGCACTCTACCAGATGAAGATGAGAAGGATCTCAGCACAGGTCAGCGATACTTGCACCGCACATGTCGACAGTGCATGTCCAAGGAGCCGAAGGCGTAGTTATGAAACCATCTTCACAGCCAGGGCCACTGAACCATGCCAGATGGCTAACTTAAGTCAACCATACACTGCGACTCCACATGTCATCAGAAGAGCCATCTCTAGTATTGAAACGAGTTGTTTCATTCATTCTCAACTTTTACATGCCACCTTGGTTCAAAGTGAGGGCGAAGAGTTCATGTCAGGATGGTGCCAAGAATTTCCTCTATTTGGTGGAACTATTGCAAGAATTGCTACCAGAAGATCTGGGCATTGTTCGCCTAATACTCAGTAATAACAGTTACTTCTGTCACCCTGAAAATATCCTGCTGTCGGCTATTGCTGATGAAGACCCACACGTATGTTGCATGGCTGTTGCACTCATTCAGCATCACGGTCACTGCACCACCGTGCAAATGGTTTTTTACATTTTGTATGCTCACTCCAGCAACTTTCATTCCAAAATCGAGGAAATGATGACAAAAATGAAGAACTTGAACGATACGTGTTAGAGGGTTTCTCGCACGATTTAGCTTTGAAAGACCAATAAAATCATCTGCTTGCTTGTACTCAATATATACAAACAGTGTTCTGCCAATATAGACAAAAAACTGCAAATCGCAGATGTATATGAAACTTCAAAGACAAACAGCGCATTTCCGATCTATTTCATCAGGAAACGTAATCACGAACTGGGCACGTATGTTCCAGTCAGAAGTCTTTTATACTCTCATGCTTCGGGAAATCTCTGCGAGACCGCTTTCATTGCAGAAGCATGCCATGTCGTGCATGGTGCCTGTAGATTTTTTTGTGTCTTCAATGTTACATTGTTGACGCAATGCTCCACACCTTCCGAGTGACAAGGGTAGCTCTGGACCAAGATTATGGGTCGTCCATTGTGACGTTTTTCAAAAGCGGAGGAACTGTGACAGATGATTTGTCTAGTTGCACCAGCTCGGTGTAGTTCTTGACCTCAAAATCTATCTTATAAGCAGATTTGTCAAACACTCTGACATCGTCGCTGTCGTTTTCCCACGCTTGCTGAATGAGTGCAACAGCCATGCAACATACGTGTGGGTCTTCATCAGCAATAGCCGACAGCAGGATATTTTCTGGGTGACAAGTAACTGTTATTACTTAGTATTGGACGAACGATGCCCTGATCTTCTGGTGGCAATTCTTGCAATAGTTCCACCAAATAGAGGAAATTCTTGGCACCATCCTGACATGAACTCTTCGCCCTCACTTTGAGCCAAGGTGGCATGTAAAAGTTGAGAATGAATAAAACAACTCGTTTCAATACTAGAGATGGCTCTTCTGATGACATGTGGAGTCGCCCTGTATGGTTGACTTTAGTTAGCCATCTGGCATGGTTCAGTGGCCCTGGCTGTGCAGATGGTTTCATAACTACGCCTTCGGCTCCTTGGACTTGCACTGTCGACATGTGCGGTGCAAGTATCGCTGACCTGTGCTGAGATCCTTCTCATCTTCATCTGGTAGAGTGCAAGTTTTTCCACACACCCGTTCATAGTCTAAAAGTGTCAGATCCTTTGGACTGACCTCCAAAGATCTACCCACTTCCCCTCTGGAGCCAGTTGGGCCTGTCGTTGCACCATCATTTTAATGGCTTCAAAATGCCGTATGAAAACTACTTCGATGAGATGTAACAAACAGACAAGCCACTGGAATGGTCTCTCCAGCTGGGTGTCCAGCACACCAATCATCCCATTCTTCTTGCCAGTGTTTACGTTTATGCCATACCCAATAATAGCTTGCAGTGATTCTGCTGAATTGGTCTCATGGACAGCCAGCATGATCTCCTTGGCAATATCCACTGCTTTTCCACTTTCAGGTGAGACATGTTCTATGTAAGCAGCATCAGGGAAGCCAATTATTGAGTAGTGGTCTTCCTTGATGATGACCCTCTCACTATGAGGGGTTTTACTGAGAGTCTTGTCAATTTTGCCATCAAAACCCAGACAAACTACCTTTGTCATAGTGCCTTGATGCTATCGAACGGCAATATCCCTCCAGTATATCTTCTTTGACACCGAAGGTTGCTAGGATCAAGTTTGTTTTGCTCAGCAAGAATACCCATGTCCTTCAGTGCAGCATTCACTATGGAGCATATATCCTATCCTTGTTGCTCATTTGGCATCGGTCTGATACACAACATAGTTCAGAATATGCCAATCTATTCTGACCCTACTTCCCTCTCTCTACTTCTTCATTACCATCATCATCACATTGATCAGCTGATACATCACAACTAGTATCATCAGTATCATCCCTATATGATGTTCTAGCATCTTCATCATCCATGGCTTCCTGAACTGACTTTTCCTGAAGCTTTCTTTTCATTTGTCTGTTTCCAGCTAGTTCAATTTCTGCTGTCTTTTGCTTGTCTACTTTGACGATGTACATTTTCCTCCAACTATTTTGGTTCACCCAAAAGGGCCACTTTTCAGAAGGTATCTTGATAGCCCTAGCATCACCATTTTTGTAGCATTTACAGCAGCAGATGTCAAAGAGTACATCAAAGCTGGCCAACTTCTCCTAGTAGGCGCTTGAAGTCCTCTTGTTTGCAGAGTATTTTCTTACCTCCTGAGCTTTTGTTATCAAGCGTTTCACAAGGATGACAGTGCTCTTGTAGTCAATTATAGGAATCGATGCCTTCTCATATATTTCTACTACTTGGTCAGCAATAGTTTCAGCTCGGGCTTACGTGCTTGATAATGGATCAGCCATTTTGTGTTCCAAGTATTCTCTAATGGCATCTTTGCTTGTAAGTGGCTGATGCAATGGAAGACTATGAGGTAAATCAAATACGGAATCTTTGACCTTTTCCCTCGTGCTGAAGGTAGCCATAATTCCAATACAGGGTATAAATAAATGCAAAAAGTTAACACTAAAAACTGATAAGCACAGCTCGTTTGTGTAACCAGTAACAAAGCCGTCAAAATCAGTATCGTCACTGTCAAAGCTGCCAAAATATTATCGCTAAATTATTACTGCGCCCATTTGGTGCAAGCATATAATAAAGTTGCTTCAGGAGCGTTGCCCGATTTTCAATAATACAGAAATATTAAGTGAATATGGTCTTTCGGGCATCAAAATAACCATGTTTCGTTGAATTTAAAATTTTCGGCCCACACTGCATAAAGGCATGTGTATCTATAATATTTAAGAGAGAGAGAGAGAGAGAGAGAGAGAAGACAAATTCTCTCTCTCTCTCTTTCTCTCTCTCACTCTCTCTCCCTCCCTCTTAGCGTCAAGGCGGAATTATTTTGGCCACTGCACTCACAGCTCAGTCCGCCCTCATTAACAACCTAGGTATGAATTTGGCCGGTAGCTAGCACCGTGAGAGAGAGAGAGAGAGAGAGAGAGAGAGAGAGAGAGAGAGAGAGAGAGAGGAGTGGCTATCAAGATATTTTAATAATAATAATAATAATAATAATAATAACAACAACAATAACAGTTATAATGTATTATTACTACTGGAATCATTACTTTTATTATTACTATGTTATTATTATTATTATTATTATTATTATTATCGTTGTTAGTATTTTTATTATTACCTAAGTTATTGTTATGTCTGTTCCTGATTTCGTTGTGTGATGTTTATTGGCATGAAAAATTACCCACTCTTAATATTATTTTTCAATGAGGAATTCCCCCCCCCCCTCTCTCTCTCTCTCTAAATAGCGTCAGAGATACCTAAAGTTTGCTTTGATGAATTCATATAACATGACTTTTATCCTTGGTGGGGTGGGAGGAGACACTGAGTTTCCTATACTTTTTAATTTTGATATTTCATTAAAGTATTTTTAGACAAAGTTGAATGAAGAAAGGCACTGAAGACGAAATGACGCGAGAAGGTAGGAAATGTGAATAATAGAGAGAATGATGGAAGGAAGAGAGAAGGGAGTGAGTTTACGAAAAAAAAAAAAATGAGTCGAGACTATTATTTTTTTTAATCTTGTCGAAACCAGATTGCACCTCGAATTTCTAATGCCGAAGCATGACTCAGTGAACCTTGAGAGAACACTGGGGCTGTCGGTTATAATAGTATTTTCTTTACTATGACTTTGATAATAGAAAAATTTAATATCATATTATTCTTGCACTATGGGATTACTTATATTCTGATGGTGATGTGAGGCTAATAGTGGCACAAAAGTGCCAATAGAATTAAATGTACTCGTTAGGAGGAGGAGTTTTGCTCATTTTCCTATTAATACATCCACCAGCCACCTGCAGTTTGAAGCAGAACATATTCGCCAGGCGAGAAGCTTGAACTAGAATAAATGATAGTGACTACGGAACAAAAGTTCTTAATTTAAAAAGCATATATTTTTAGTCAGCTAGATGGCCAGTGCTTGACTGTTCCTGCCCAAGAGTATGACGTGCCCGTACGAGAGTACCTGGAGCTTAACAAAAGACTTGTGGTGCAGGAGAAAGACACAGGAAACTCATGTTAATTTTCATAAAATTCATTTAACTTCCCACTTATTAAGGACAAGAAGAAGAAGAAGAAGAAGAAGGGGGAGGAGGAGGAGGAGGAAGAGGAAGAGGAGGAGGAGAAGGAGGAGGAGCAAAGAATAAGAATAAGAATAATATGAAAGAAAATCCAATTTTTAATACCCAAGTGTAGGACCGGACCTTTCAGATTCAGAGGGTTGCAATCAGAAAAGCTTCCCAAGGTGGCTTATGATGTGCTGGGAAAGTGTGTATAGGGAGGAGGTAAAGTAAATGTGTAAGACACTTGCGGATTTATGCTTGCTTGTGTGCATCAGGAGTCTATAATTTTTCACTCAGTATTTGGCCCATCAGTTGAATTACATCCAGGATCCTACTAGCAGCTAGATCAACAAGTAGCAATTCCACCACCGCGGGAATCTAAACTGAGGCCTAGCGCTTGCGAAGCGAGTTTGCATACCAGGCATCAGCGGCTCTTCCATTTAATATGGTCAAGCTGTGTGGTCTACAGGTTAAGGTACTTGTCTTTCTTTATAGAAAATTGGATTTAATTTCCAATCCTTGTATGCTTTTGGCACTAATCCATTTTCTAATAAGTTATACTAGTGTGCAAGAAGAACGATGCGGGTTTTCTTTACATTCCTTCAGTACTCTAGCATAATGTTATGATGTCCAGTTGTTTTGCTAGGTGATTTTTGAAGCTTTGATTAACATTAGCTACATACCCAATAAATAACAATTTCGCTGAGCCTACTGTCTCCGCCACCAGGAATGCATTTTCACAATCAGGAATACTTTCTTTGTAGTGAATATAGTGCACGCTTCTGAATCATCCGTACTGTGACTAAAATATTATTTATTTGATTCGTACTTATCTTTACATTTATGTTATTATTGAAAAACAATTTACAATTGTCTTTTGATTCATTGCCTACCATAATTTTATATTCTCTTCCTATAAAGAGTACCATTTAATCGTTCTTGCACCTGTTACGTTTCTTTCAATTCTGACTATTGTTGTACAAATATGCATATCATGGGTCCTGCGAACCACGAAGCTGAAATAATTGTGTACAGAATGTCGGAATAATCTTAGCAATTGCCGATCAAACTCCTATGTCTCTTGTGCTTCTCATCTGACACTTGGTCTCTTCTCCTCCACGATAAAGGAAAGAAATAGGGGTAGAGACGGGATGGAAATAGCGAGAGATGAAAAATGATTGGAGGTATTTGGCGAGAGGTCTCTGGCAACTTTCTCATATAACTTATAGTTGATATTTTTTGTGATTTTTCCACGCTGCCGTTGAATCCATATTTTTACCAGTCTGTCAGTTTCTGTCTGTCTGTCTGTCTGTCTGTCTGTCTGTCTGTCTCTCTCTCTCTCTCTCTCTCTCTCTCTCTCTTCTTGTCTTTCCTTTCTCCTTCCCCTCTTCAGTCTCAATCCCCAACTCTTTCATACTTGCAATGTACCCTTTAGTTCCCGTCTATTTCTCCCCTACGCATCCTTCTCCCTTACTTTCATAATTCCACCCCCTGCCAACCCTCCATTTTCACCTTCACTCCCATTCCCTCTCTGCTCTCTCCTTCTTCCTTCGTGCTTCCTTTGATCTCCCCCCTCCTTCACATCACATCCTCGCACGTACTGTTGCCATCACTTAAAGTATTAACCCTCTCTCTCTCTCTCTCTCTCTCTCTCTCTCTCAGTTCCCCTTTCTTCGAACCCTTTTTTAACTTTACATAATCATCTTTTTTTTTTCTTCTTTTCATTGCTTTCTTTTCCCTCTTATCAACCCATTTATTATTATTTTTTTACTTATCCCTCCTCCTATTCCCGCCATCTTCTCATTGTCTCCTTTCTCCTACATAATATTCCATAAGTTCATATTTACTTTATATATTTTACCCTCTTCATCCCGATGACGTTTTCTTTTTATATGGTTCTTGCATCCATAAGACAAATTCATTCAGTTTTGGGGAGAGACATTAGCCAGTGAAGAGGTTAATAAAAGTTGTTTCTAATAAACGCAGTTCGAAAAGTGTCAAGTTTAATTTAAAAAAAATGGAAATAGCAGGACCGAAAAACAATAATCAAAACAAGCCAGCAGGTACGGCCCAAAAGTCATCAGTATTTAACTCATACTTAAATAACATCTGAATCACTCTGTCAATTTAAAATTGCTAGAAACCATGCAAAAGCTGTAATAAATCTAGCTAAATCAAACCTTCTTCAAAATCAAGCATCAAAACTACTTAACAACCCTAATGACAATAGAATATTCTGGTCAACTCTCAGTTTTTTCAATAATAACTTTAACAAGTCATCATCCACTTCCCCACTATAATCTTCAGATGACAACATTACAAATGACCCGCGTGGAAAAGCAAATATCTTTGCCAGTACATTTGCCAGAAATTCTACTACAGTAGAGAGGAAGTCAACCAGAACGTCCCAGTACTAAAACTTGACTCTCCCGAAATTGTTCCACTTAAAATACAGACATGTAAAATCCATCCTAGACAATTTACCAACCAACAAAGCTCCAGGCCCAGATGGAATTCCTCCAATTGTTTTGAAAAGTGTTACCTAGAACTACCCTCTGTTCTAGCAAAATTATTCAGACTATGCATACGTACTTCATTCACTAATTCATGGAAAGAAGCCAATATCCACCCAATTCCAAAGAAGGGAAGTTCCTCTGACCCCTCTGATTACAGACCAATAGCTGTCACATCTCTTGGTAAATTATTTGAAATTTTAATTAATAAGCACATACTTAAACATCTTGAATCCAACAACTTACTTGGTGATAGACAACATGAAATTCGCCACGAAAGATCCACCATCGACATACTCAATCTCCTGACTCATACCATCCGTCAACTCATGCAGTAGTCTTTGATATTTCTAAAGCTTTCAACAGAGTCTGGCACCGTTCCCTGCTGTCCAAACTCCCTTGCTATGGACTAACGCCTATTGTTTCTCTGCTTTCGTCATATCTCAGCGACAGAAAAATAAGAGTAAAAGTAAATGATGTATATTCCAATTTCCACTCAGTTAACACTGGCATGCCACAGGGATCAGTTCTGGTGCCAACCCTGTTCATGGTTCATATTAATGATCTCTCATCTGTCACCCACAATCCCAACCATTCCTATGCAGATGACTCAACACTTCACAGTTCATTCACACTCAAACACCCATTTACAAAATCTAATATATCTAATTCTCAGCTCAGTACAGCCATCTCCATTAATCAAGATTTAATTACGATCAATGAATGAAGACAAAATAACAACCTTGTCTCATTTAATGCTAGTAAAACCAAATATATACAATTTACTAATAGACAGTTATTGCCAGATTCGTAAATTACCTTCAATGCTACTAATATTCCCGTGTCCAAAAGTACTGAAATTCTCGGTGTCTCACTTAACAATGCCCTCAGCTGGACCTCTCATGTCAGATCACATGCTACAACCACCTCAAAGAAACTTGGATTATTGCATGTCAGATCACATGCTACAACCACCTCAAAGAAACTTGGATTATTGTACTTCTTGACTGACGAGCAGTTACCTATAATTAAAAAGTCATGTGCACTATCAGCTTGAACATTGCTCACCCTTGTGGAATGGATGTGGAGAGGTTGCATTAAAACAACTAGACAAAATTTAGAACAAAGATGTTGGAAATATTAATAACCCTGCTGTCATAAATAAACTGCCTTCCTTAAAAGTAAGAAGGAATGTTGCCTCCCCTGCATTATTTTACAGTTATTTTTATATCAAAAACTCAGATGAAGTTGCGTCCATTGTGCCACCTCTCCATGCCTTCCCTCGTGCTACACGGGCATCTCGTAATGCTCATTACTGAAATGTCACACAGCCATATTGCAGAACTTCAGCCTACCAGAATTCTTTTACTCCCTAAACTGCATCTCTCTGGAACTCATTTCCTCGGAAATGTTTCCCCCCAAGTTTTAACCTACAGCTGTTCAAGTTCAACTGTTGCAGATATTTTATGAATGGAGGACGCCAGTAATCTGGTGTATGGATTATTATTTTCTATTCATTTGTTTTTTCTTCCTCTGTTCTGTTATTTAAAAAAAAAATGTTTGTAGCACTGCTTGATGACTCAACAGATGTGAGTTCTTGTTCACAGCCACTCGTGTTTGTTAGGGTATTAGGATTGTATTGGATGTCAGTATTTAAACATCCGCAGATGCGGATGTGAATGTGGATGTCATGTTTCTGTATCTTGCGGATGTGGATATCTGTTTCTAAAAACTGCGGATGTGAAAATATGACATCCTCATGGATGCGGATGCGGATGTTTTAGGATATATTGTTGCATAATCACTTAACTAAAGCTCAGCCCTTGGAGACAGCTGCCTATCCTTTATCCCGGCCTTGGGAACTGATTTTTTCCTACTTTTAAAATATTCATAATGAACTCAGCTACTGTAAAAAATAGTGTTTTCAGAGAGTGGTACTTTCAACACCTTCCTTTAACCCGCTCCATCCTGACGTTTTCTGGGCAGTGGTACGCCCCAGTCCCAACATTTTTGGACCTTTTTTTTTTTTGGCTCAAACATCCGCTTTTGGTGAAGAACATCGAAAATTCATAGAGAAATCGCTCACCTGAGGTTTAAAATACTCGATCCAAGTAGGAGTACCTCCTTATCTTACAGGGTTTTCTATCAGGCTGGCTGCAAAGAAAACGAGTTCTGTGGGAGGATAACTATTCTACACCACTCATAAACGGTATTTATTTATTTATTTATTTGGTACGAATTTATATGTAGTACGAGAGTATATTGGTTTTCAAACGGTAATATAGGCATTATAAGCATTGTTTCACTCACTAACTCATCACCATTCCTGACCTTTTTTTGCCACATTACCTGATCATCATTTCTGACTGTTTCTTCCTCTAATGTTTGTCCTCCACATTGTCATCGATTGGGGAATCACTCTGGCCCTGAATTTCGTACTGTGGCATGACATGGCTTTACTGGCCAGGTCACTGATAACAGGTGAATTGCTGAGAAAAGGTCATGCAGGGGGGGGAAAGAGGTCATGCTGGGTAAGGCATTGTCCCTGTCTGGCATCTTGTAGAGGAAGGTGTCCCGTGTATACGTGCCAAAAATCACTTGTGAAAATTGAAAATTGTGCAAATTAGGGACCTTGCAATGTCCTTGCAATGTTGCCGCGTTAATTTACGTCTCCGGGATGTGAGTTCACATCATGTGAGGACGTGAATTCACGTCTCCGGAACGGGGCGGGTTAACATACTGTGACACTTCCTTGGCCATAGTCTCCACAGCACACACTCACACAGTCATACACACTAATATAAATGCATTTTGAATCCTATTAACCCTGTTAGACATTACAAAGTACCAAGGTAAGCGTATTACCCATACGACTCGTATTGACTTGGTGGAGTTAGTCACAGCACTTTGGTCTTGTGCTGACCGAAGCACTACAGAAGAACTACAAAATTATTGCCCTTATGACCGCCTACCAGGGTAAACAGTAGACACAGCAAGCAAGTCGCGTCACGGACAAACACTAATGTTTTTGTTTAGGCATACATTTCAGTTAAAGTCACGGAAATGCAGTGACCTACCACATCCGCTTTATGTTTCGTTCAAATGCGGATGCAGATGTTTATTAAAATGCCAATGCGGATGTGGATGCAGATGTATATTTTTACATAAGCGCGGATGTGGATGCGGATGTCGAAATGGATGTGGATGTTCCACGGATGCAGTTGCGGATGCGGATATCCAATACATCCCTATTAGGTATGTATCCATGTATAATATCAAAGATGAATAACTCTTCTGTACACAGCTTGACTCTACCACAAAGGCATTAGATGTAATGGAAAAACTGACTTCTTTCTTCACAGCTAACGGAATAGCCAGGGAAAATTGTTGTGCAGTCTGTTTTGATGGGGCTCCAACGATGCTAGAATCAAAATCTGGGCTACAGAAGCTTGTCAGGGAAGTAGCTCCGAATGCAAAACTGGTTTACTGTATGTTCCATCATTTTGCACTGACGTCAAAAACACTCTGTGATGCCCTTTGCTAGGCAGTGGTAAAATGAGTCAGCTTTGTGAAAACGAAAGAGCTGAATTTTCAGTTTTTCCTGAAACTTTGTGAAGACATGGGTTCAGAGCATGAATTGCTCCTCTTTTACACCTAAGTGCGATGGCTGTCCAAGAGCAGTGTTGTGAACAGAGTATTTGAGCTTTGGAGAAAACTTAAACTTTTCCCGGAAGTGAAAGGGCAGGATGGTCTATCAAGTCTCTTCAACCAGGCATTGTAGGGGTCAAGTCTTGCATACCTGACCGACATTTTTGAGCAGCAAAACGGGCTGAATCTGAAGCCACAACGCATGGAAACTAATGTATTTCACTTCATGGAGTGTATGGATGCAGTTCTTGCTGAACTCCAGATCTGGCAAAGGAAAGTGAATTTCAGTAAATGTTGTCATGTTTGAAAATCTTTCAAAGGTTCTTGAGATTGAAATGGATCTCAGACTTGAACCATCGCTCAAAAGTGAAATAATTCAGCACTTGAAATCCCTGGAAAGAGAGCTCATAAGATAGTTCCCAGAATTCAAGGAGGAAGAAGGGAAATTGTTGAGCAATACATTCTCTGGCACACTTGATGTTGCTGCTATTCCCGATGATGTTAAAGATGAATTCCTTGTCATCAAGAATGCTTCTGTTGCCTGAGATCTTTATGAAGAATAATTGCTGTATTCTGGTGCTCCATATATCAGCCATATTCAGAAGTTAGTGAAATCGCACTTAGGGTCCTCTTGCCATTTTCCACAACATATTAATGTGAATCTGTTTTCTCCACCCTTCTACACATAAAAAGTAAAAGCCGAAACGAGCTGGATGTTGACCCAGATCTGAGATGTGCGTTATCAGTAACTCAGCCTTGAAGCAGTCGACTGACTGAAAGGAAACAGTATCATCCATTTCAATCATATGTAACAATATATACATTCTGATTGATAGTTGTAAGCATAAAATTAAATGGAGACATCAAAAAGTTTTTTTTTTTTTTTTTTTTCATTATTTGTGAGGGGCTTGAAAGAAAACTGAAAGGGGGACACAAGGATGTTAAGATCCCCACAAGTGAGGAATGAAGTGAATAACTTTGAGAAAACTGGACTAGCAGGATGATATCAGTCACAAAGTTTATATACTAAGTCGACCAACACGCATGTGGATGTAGCCTGTATGCTTCGTCACTTGTCCTAAAACAAAGGAAATGTGCCGGTACAGGGCTAATTGTAGATTCACCTGCACTTTGCCCACACTTTCTACCTTTCCTCTCAGTATCCATACCCTTTCTCACTGTATCCATATCTTCCCTCACAGTATCCATACTTTCCCTCGTAGTATCCATACCTTCCCTCACAGTATCCATACCTTTCCTCACAGTATCCATACCTTTTCTCACAGCTTCCTTGCCCTCCATGACACTTATTTGTACGCTCAGGTATAAAACAAATAATGAAGTGCACATCAGGGTTATGACAGAAAATTATTTTCCCTGTTTTTAAAAACCTTACTATACTGGGCGATGAACTTTAATGTATAAATCACAAATATAATCTTGGTGTTGCATTTGCCTTAAAAAAGTTTCCCCACACAAACATTTTCCATTGGGCTAAATTTGCTCATTTTTTTCAATTTGTGCTGTTCAGTCAAGATCGATACATTTCTGCTATATTTGTGTTCGCAGGGTACATAGTATTTATTGAGACGATAATACCATGGCATGCTTCAAATCTAGTGATTTTGTCGTGAGGAATGCACAGAAATGGGGTGCCAACTCGCCAAAGTAAAATTATACGAAGCGGCGGATTCTACCCAGGATAGGAAGTTTGACTGACTATGTCAGAATGCCTTCAAAACGTGATATACTGCGAAGGTACCATGTGTTATTATAAGAGGATAAGCTGGAGAGAAGCAGCATTCAGCAAATATATGGCGAACTAATCCAGTTATGGCAAAAGTTTAGTTTTCCTGTATTGAGTTAACAAGTGATTAAAGCACTGCCGAAGAAACTGATCAGTGAATATGAAAGCTACCAAACAAGCCCAAAAGAAGTGTTTCAAAACGAGTTTAAATTTTTTTTTTTACATAACCAAAGAAGATGGGGAGTGGCTTTGCCGGGAAGATAGCGAACTGTATCATAAACAGGTTACACCTGGTGGAAAGGTCGATATACTACACATAAACTTGCAGCATTAACCACAATCTATCCATCAAAGAGGCGAAAACACAGTGAAGCAAGTGATACTCTAATAACACAGCAAATTGGTACATCATATGAGATTGAAATTGAAGATACTACCTCAATTGTCTCCACAAGTGATACAAACAGTAGAAATGAAGAAGCCCCAAGTACAAAGAAGATGCCATCTTCAACAACACCATGCAACGAAATTGGTAACAGGTCATTCATTGTCAACCAATAAAACATCTAGTGTGTGCTCAACTCTTGGTGATGAAGGCATCCCTGTTGCCACACCTACAGTACTCGTACACAATCCGATGTATGGCGTGGCGTTGTCAGGGCTGGAGAAAAACAGAAGGAAAAAATCAGATCACTACTACAAGAAGATAAAAACTGTTGTTTGCATTTTGATGGGAAAAAAAGTATATATCCAGTAGAAAGTACCAGGTAGTCTGCCTTCAAAGCAAAACTAGGAAGACCAGTTTGGGAAAGCATATAATGTAGTAGTGGATCAGCTCAGGATATTTTCAATGGCCTTTAGAAGTTCTAGATGAATATGATGCCTGATCAAGTATTAAAATGATCATTTGTGATACAACAGCTGTAACCACAGGACATGTGAATGGTGTTGTGGTTAAGATGCAGAAGAAAATGTCTGAAAAGGGTTTGGACAAACCACAATATATTGGATGTCAGCATCATATACTGGACAGGATCATGTAGCATGTTTTGGACTTTTTTGTAACAAAGGTTTCCACTAAGCCAATTTTGAATTACGAATTTGATGAGGAACTGACTGAAAAGTATGCAGAACTACGAAGTTCTTTTGAAGCTGGTAAGAAAATGGAAATGGGTGAAAATCTGGGATGAAGAGATGACTTCAAGTTCCTATATGAATTGTGCAAAGCATTCCAATTCTACAAGGAACAAGGGGCATTTCCAGAAATCAAATGGAGGAAACTACCATCATTACATAACACCCACTGGAATTCAAGGGCAATTTAAACCATAATCGCGTAGTTCCTGCTTCCAAACTGGAGAGGCACATTGGAGATACCAGCATGCTTTATTGCCTATGGATGGCAAGAGGCATGGTTTTCTGATCAGAAATTCAAAGAGATGTCCTGAAAAACCTACTGACCAGCGATAAAGAACTGAAGTGCCTTGAAACCCTCTGGAGCAAGGAAAGAACTTCTTTGAACATACCACGGACCAACTTTATTGCTAAAAGGGCAATAAAATTGATGGAGGAGTTGAGTGGAAAGTGCAAGAAGGACACATACTTAGACGTGTGCATCCTAAGGTTTACGATTTTTGTATTTTTTGCAAAACAGTTTCACTTGATGTGTGGGATCTTTTGATGGAATTAAGCGAAATGACCAATACATTTTTACTATGTACCAAAATGCTCATCAATTCCCGTGCAGGCAAATTATTTTTTTTTAGCCATAACCCTAGTGGGACATTTCAATCCATTTATTTAATAACATCATTCATAAGAATAAATATATGTATGTAGGGTTATAACTACATAATATCATTCAGTAAGTGACATGGTGCATTATTTCTTTTTTCTTGCATGCATTCATATTCCTGTTGAAAGCCCTCATTCTAAAGAAAACACGACACTGTACATAAAAGATTCCACTGACAAGAATGACATGTTCACTCAACCAAGGTCTTGAATCACCTGAGGTCCTGGTTCAGGGCTCCGTGACGTCACAAGTCAGCCTGTGTGGCCGGGTACCTTTTTTTTTTTTTTTAACTGAGTCAGAGTGGGTTGGCTCGGTATATATAGACTTAGGTCCATCAAACCAATATAACAAAAACGTGTTAAAGGAGACTTTTTTTTTTTTTTTTTTTTTAAATATAAGTGTGCCACGAAGTGTCCTTCGATGGTTCTCGGTGTCTTTCGCTGGCCCTTGGTGAAAAGGTTTACCAAGCAGCAAGACTGAATTTTACAAGACCTTGTCGGTTATAATGGATTCCTGCACTCATATGTCGAATAAAAACTGTTTGACGTTATGTGGGTAATACTTGTAGAACTCAAGGTTAACCACATAACTACGCTGACGTATTTTTGTAATTTATTCATATTCACGGCAGTGAATTTTATAAAGTTAAGAATGCCTCTGCTAAGGAAGGAATTACCGAAAGCTGCATCTGTTCCTTAGGCCCGAATTCAGGATGACGGTTTACCCCTTGGGTTTCAGCCTGGTTTAAACGACGATTTGGGAATATTCGATCCCAGTTTATAGCCTAGGGTTTAACTATATTCATGTCACTGGATTATAAACACGGATAACACAAAATTGAGTAATCCAGGACATAAACCTCAGTCTGAAGCATGCATTCGGATAGAGTGATCACAGCCAATCAGCATGCGTTTTTCCAGCTGGGATTTGAATGTGGCGGGAATGACAGCCTCTTAAGGAAAAAGATAAGTCGCTCCCTGTCCAGTTGGTGCATTAATATAGCAAAAAAAAAAAAAAAAAAAAATCCAATGTAAGAAAAGTGTTTACAACATGAGTGAATAAAAAAATCCTTAACGTCATGATTAAAGCGGTACCAGTGAGTTAGTAAGCTTTAGTGAAGTGCATAAGCATTACTTTTGTAATTTAATATACTGTATCTGTATTATCATGCTGGTTAGCACTCTCTGCCAAACGTGAATATAATGGGGAAACGTCTTAATGTGGTAGTCATTATCAGTTATTAATTACAGATACAATGTAAACATATCAAACTTAAGCAAATTGTGTCAGGCTGGATCAGTCTAACTCCACTACAAAGGAAGCGGGATTTCCAAATAGCCTGTTTATACGCCAACTGCCATTATTTATGCTTCTTTTAAACAATTATAAATTTCTGATAGAGAATATGTATTATGGGCACTACAAAAGTATATTTGTAGATGAAAACGCTTATATTATAGGAGGACGACAGTAGATTACTCTTCGTGCAGCAGTGTTGTAGTACTTAGGTACGGTAAGACCCTCCCGTCCCATGTCCATCCGATGACTAAGGAGGCGGCAGTGTTGCCAGATTAGAAACACAGACTCATCGTACAGAGACCACAAAACTATAGAATTCACACCAAAATTTTCGTATCCACTCATTCAATATATATAATATGGATCTTTTATGTTTGGTGTACGTTCTCTGATTTTCATGTAAATTTCATCACTAATACAGCTTTTTGAACTGATTCTTAATTTTAATTCATTTTCGAGGGAATATTTTTTAAAAATGTTATACTTAAACATGATTTGTTATTATTAGGAATTAACCTAATTATTATTATTAACTAACCTAACCTAACGTAACTTTTTACAAAATAATTTCTCCCCAAAAAATAAATTCAAATTTGTAATCAGCTTAAAAAACTATATTAGTGACGAAGTTTACATAAAAATCGGAGAACGTGCACCAGACACAAGAGATCCCAAAGAAGTGATACCTTTGCCGCAATATGGTACGACATACTGCATACTATCGTCTGGCAATAGCCGGAATAGAATACACAGTTCGAATTGTTGCCTCATCCAAAAGGGCAGCCAAATAACCATGGTGGTTATCCCTAACTGCACCACTTACTTCCTCATTCCCTCACTCACACACTCACTGAGTTACTGTACTTACTTGAAGAATGCAGCCCGGGCATTATGGAAGGTGTGTTAGGAAAATGAGATTTTACCCAGTAGTAGAACTCCCACCGGGCCAGGATTCAGACAGGGTGTGACTTCCAAAGGCCGCCTGTCATGGGGGTAGTGTCCTCTGTGTTTCCCACCCAGAACAGTTAGACATAAGTTTTTACCCAGGACATGAATTTTTGCACATTGGTAAAACATCATTCGCGCCAGGTTATCAGCACGCTGTCACCTCCCCCAGGGCCGTCCCCAGCAGGGAGAGGGAAGGACCCTAGTGGTCTTGTCAGGGTCACTATGTATGGCCAAAATTTTTTACCATAGAATATGAAATTTTACTTATTGATAGATATTAACCCCAGCCATTTTGGGGGGAAAGCTGAACCACAGAAGGTCGCGTCTCAGAGGGAAGGCATTAGTCCTCAGGCAGCAAAGCCATATACACAGCCATATTTTTCAACCTAGGGTCTGCTGGGCGAGGTTCTTCGCTTTTTGTACAAATTATGTAAATACATTATATTATCTTGCTTAAGTTATTCTAATTAGGGACGACAGCTGACGTATATGGAAATATCCTGACTCGTCTGGTTCCCTTTCATATATTGATGGCCCCTATATTAGGTTGTGCCTCGACTGACAGTCACCAGGTGATGAGTGCAGGTATGTAATGTAGAAAGGCATTACATATCTGCAGTCTATGGTGTTCTGTTAGTCGAGGTATTTTTACCATTAGTGTAGGTCTAGCTATTTGTCTCTGTAGGATTTAGTATAGGTTAGCTATTTGTCTGTTAGGTGATTAGTTTTAGGGTCTTTAGATTAGTTTTTCTTTATAATATAAGGGATAAAAAATATAAAACCAAGAAAAAATTTAAAAAATAAAAATACAAAAAAAATAAATAAGATTAAAATTATTATATATATATGTACGTTTGCATGAAAGTGTGTCTGTATGTATGCATGGAAGTGTGTGTTTGTGTGTGTGTATGTATGTATATATATATGTTTGTATATATATGTATATATGTTTATATATATATATATATATATATATATATATATATATATATATATATATATATATAAATGTGTTTGAATGGATGAGTAAATGGAGAGTGAGTCGTCCTGTCTCGGCTACCTCCCTTTCCTTGGGGAAGCAGCCTAGGTATATATATATATATATATATATATATATATATATATATATATATATATATATATATATATATATATGGCCTTAATAACCAGGGGCTTCGGCCCCAATGGTTGATAGGCCGGATAAAAAAAAAAATCAACCTAGGGATGCAAAATTTTGGATATAGGTAAGTCTCTACCCTAATCACATTTTAGGCAGGATGGGACTCACGATGACCACGCATTACAGGCGGGTAGGGAAGGGAAGCTCCCAAAAGAGATAATGTCATAGTTTTTTATTTAGGAATATGGAATTTTGCAATGGTAGATATTTACTTTCGCAACGTTTTTGGCAGGGTGAGACCCTGGAAGGCTCCACCTCTCACGGTGCGGAGAGAGGAGGGGGGGAGGTGATTGGAGGTCCTGACTAAATCCTTTATTTATGGTCATGGTTGTTACCTAAAAACATGAAATTATGCATCCTGGTAGACGTTCACCCAGGCTACGTTTTAGACAGAATGGCACCCCTGATGGCTACCCCTGATGGGAGGAACTGCACCCAGAGGGGTAACGCCATAGATTTCAGTAGGTACACGAAATTTCGCACAGTACAGTCACTCCAAGAACTGAAAGGCAGTGTTTCATATTACTTCGGTCACTCACACTTCCATACGTTCAGTGAAAACTTAGTGAATATATGATAAAAATTCTGTGCCTTTATCTCTCCATGTCAACTAAATTATGTAGCATATCACGCTAAGAATTATGTAAAATGATTATCATGAGGCAATGATACACTGGAATTTAACATTTAGATAGGTGTAACTATTTAAATGAATGTGTAATGTATTATTCAGTGCCCCGCACGCAGTATAACTCTATGTTCCTGATGTATTTGCTTTCCAGGATTTCAAAGCTGTGCTCTCGTCTCGAGGACCAGTTAAGGAAAGTTACTGTAACTGTAATACACTCCCTCATTTACGAATTCTATGGTGAAGACTATTCCGCAAGAATAAGGATGCCGCAATAATGAAATTATTCATAGTGTGGATCCCCTACCTGAGGTAGCAGCTAGACATTTCTGCTTTTTATTCCATGTCTTTCCCTCGCATATACTAATTATAATTAGCTACTTCATCCCATTTCATGCAAAATTATTTTCAGTTGTAAGGAGGGATGAGTTTACCTTTTTCTCTTACACATGGTAATAAAGAGGATCAGCGCATGAATTTATAAACTTATGCAATGCAAAAGCACAAATTTTTGCTCTATCTTTTAAACTGTAATATCTGTCTTTTGATATAAACTGCTATGTCCTGCTTAACTAAAAATGCTGATATGGAAGTTTTGAATTCAGTGATTTGTATATGAGCCTTTGCATTTATTACTGAAACGATAACAGCGGACAATGACATGACACCCACAGGAGGCAACAACAGAGGGTTAGATGCAGTGTACGGGGTGTCTGTACCATATGGACACAAGTCCTGGGTAGCCACGCGCCCCTACTCCCCGGAATGACCTGACCCATACACCTCAGCCCAGGTGCACTACCTTCTTGCTAGCCCGTCCTGTGTCAGGATCAGGGTGGAGCTGAACCTTACACTCCTTACAGCCTCTTGGAGATGGCCTCAAGCCACTCCAGTTTAGAGACGGCATCCAGCCGCTCCACATCAGCGACAGCCTCCAGCTGCTCCACATCAGAGATGGCCTCCAGCCACTCCACATCAGAGACGTCCTCAAGCCGCTCCTCAGATGAGATGGCCTCAAGCCTCTCCTCAAAAGAGACGGCCTCAAGCCTTTCCTCAAAAGAGACGGCCTCAAGCCGCTCCTCAAAGGAGACGGCCTAAAGCCTCTCTTCAAAAGAGCTGGCCTCAAGTTCCTCCTCAAAAGAGACAGGCTCACGCTGCTCCACCAGGGCTACCTGCAGGGTCGGTAGCAGTCCTAAGGAGAAGACACCAGCGACGGCCTTCTGCCATGCCTGCAGACGAGAGACGGCCTCCAGTTGCTCTACGCCCGCACATTGCCCTCCCGCATCCACCTGCCGTAGCACCAGTCCCCAGCCAGGGAGTCCACCACTGACAGCCTGGTGGCAGGGCCCTGTATTGTCCCCAGGGCTATTCTCCCCACAGCCAGCCCCTGAGGAGGACCTGCCCCTGACGGACCCCTCCCGGAATGATGCTCTAGTCCCCTCCTGATGGCGAAGTACCCCGGAGTGGACCACAGCCCCCGGGTCTCCGATGGCACCTCAAGCTCCCTGGGGCGAGACCCACCCCACTCCCGGCCGAGGCGACGTGGATCCTCTACCCAGCGGCTCAGAAGATGTCTGTAGGAGTTGTTTGGCCCCTACCCCGCCAGTCAGACCTCTGCCCCCAGCCCCCAGCACCCGGGGCCCTTCATCACGCCCACGGGGGATGACATCAACCTACCTGGACTATAAGTGACTCAGGTGTGGATCAGTACATGGACACATAGTAGAGTGCCAAAAGTGGATTCATTAAGTGACGGTGACCAGACATTGACTTAAAGTGCAGTGTGATAAAAGTAAGGCTCCCGTACCCGAAGTAGTGATATTATTACTCAGCACCCCCCTCTTTCTCCCTTACACCTGTGCCAACCTAGACCCTCCCCCCCCCTTGTGTTCCCAGGAGCAAGATAAAGTTAGTGCGCCCCCCCCCCCCAGTGATCATAACAAGGTTGGACATAAGAACTCTCATGTGACCCGGAGCCAGTGTTCCTAGAGACTGAATATAAATAATAACCCAGAGGCACCTAGAATTATATTGTGAACCGTACCACCCCATATTGTGAACTGTACCACCCTGAATTGTAAACTGTGACTGTCACGTATTCTGCGAGATATGCTCACCCCTTTTAGCAGCCCAAGAATTAATGAATAAGAAATATTGTGAGACATCCTAGTGCCCTGGTGTAAGCTTAGTGAATATACGTGTAAGGTGTTCCCTTGAGTTTCTACGCCCTGTTCCTCCTATATTTGCAGTATCGCCCCGGTCTTGAAAAGAACCCAATACTAGGCCAGGCTTTCTTAGGAGGGGAAGCCGCCCTAAAAACACCTAGCATAACAATTACTTTCGCCAAACGTTCATGCACCAAGGATACTAGGCTATGACACAAGTTGGCATTCTCCAAGGAGCTGCGGCTCTAGGCAGACTTTCGAGATTCTTTCCTTTATCTTTCATTCATTGGTAGTCCTCTGCCTTATTTTTAATCTTTCAGAGATTTTTTGTTTTTAGTGGAAAACTGGCCAAATGCAGTGTAATTACTGCATGTCTCTGAGTAAAAATTGTATCTTTTGGTGCATGTTGATCGAACCATTTAAAATAGCCTACCAACTTGCACCACTTTCCTGTTTTCTGTTGTCGTCCTGAACGACAACTCTGGTGAGGCACCTTAAGGCCGTACACCACGGGGATGGGGGGGAGGGAGAGGCGCTCCGCTGGGCCCAGTCATTGTCGGTTTGCATGTCCATTTTTTTTTTTTCATAAACCTAGGAAAGCGAAATTTTGCACAGGATAGACCTTCCCCCAGACCAGCTTTTCGCCAGGATGGCCAGGATGTAACCAGCGAGGGCCACCTCTCTCTCCCTTGCTCTGTATCATCCTCCTTCTCCAATACCATCCTTCTTCCGTCCCTCCTTTTCTCTCCCCTACCTTCCAACTTCCGTCTTTACTTTCCTATCCCTCTCTGGCTCCCTCCCTCCCTCCCTAGCCACCTCATCTATGATAATGGTTGTTAATTACATACATTAGTGAGGAACTTCCATCTTCCGTGTCAGGTGCAGTAGGGGAAGAGAGTGGAAGGGGGAAGGGAAGTGGGATATAGCGGAAACAGATAAGAAAAGTGGCAGGAAAGATAAGAAAATGGGGAACGAGAGGAAAAAGAGGGAAAAGAGAAATGAAAAGGAATGAGAATAATAAGCAAAGGTACAGTAAAAGGGAAGGAAGAGCAGTGGGGAAGGAAAATGGGAAGTAAGGAAAGGAGAGAGAAAGAAGGAGGGATGGAGGAGGTGAGGGATGATGGGCAGGAAGGAAAATATTAAGGATCACAAAGGAAGGCAAACGGGAACAGACCGATGAGTTCTTTCGAGGCTGATTATTACAGAGAAGACTATAACCATGATATATGATTGTATGATGACGTCAGTAGAACAAGAAGGTTCCCCTACCCACCAATCTCTCTAGCCGAAGGCGGCAGGAAACGGTACGCAAGACAACCGTACAGCATTGTGAACTTCATGGAAATTTCACTGGAAAGGATGAATGAAAAAAAAAAACAAGGTCTATATTACCTTACGATTAGTTTGGCATTAGAACCAATACACTGTCCAAGAGATTTTTAAATTATATTCTATAGCAGTCTACAGAATTGTTCCATATGTCTGCAGCCGTACTGAAATGTTTTGCTTCCTAAGACTCGAGACTTTTGACAATTTTCTAGTCATTATCTCTCGCGTAATTCCACCGACCAATGGCAAGGCATTATGAACTCAATATTATTATGGCCTTTGACCATTTTACGTATTTTAATCAGATTCGCTGACGTCTAAACTTAGCAGATTTAGCTCTTCGAAAGGTTTCATCAAAGTCCATAGAATATATAGACTTTGTGTTTCCTTGCTAGGGTCATTCCTCAATCTGGGTATCATTTTATCTCTTCGTTGTACCCTCTTGAAGTCTCTGTATATTTCGGACATACGGTTCTAGAAACTGAACGCAGTACTTCAAGTATGGGCGTAATATGGAAGTGAAGAGGATGGATGAACGGAAAGGGAAAGAAACTAAGACCTGGACATGGACGGAGAAAGGGAGCCGGAGAAGGATGAATGAAAGCAGAGAGGAGGAAGGAGCTTTAGCATATTGTATGGAAGAAAGAAAGTGAAGAAGAAGGGGAGGAAAAGATTAAGGGAAAAAATGATAGGAAACTATAGGCGAGAAAAGATAGATAACAAAAGGGAAGAAAAGGGCATGAAATAAGTGATGATCTGAAGAGAGGATTGTAATTTGGGAAAGGACGTGACAGAATGTATGCAAGAGAGAGAAACGTTGGAGCGCGCAACTGTACATTGGAAATACAGGAAACAAGAGGCCTATTGGTCCACAACAAAGTAATCTGTTGGAAAAACATATACTAAAATCTAACTAACGTGAGGGAGAAAACAAGAAGAGAGACGAAGTCTCATTCCCGCCCGCCGCAAAATGTAAATAGAGAGAGAGAGAGAGAGAGAGAGAGAGAGAGAGAGAGAGAAAGGAGCGAAGAGCATCGGGCTTGTTAAAAACAGCAAACTGGGATATGTTAATACGAAATTCATAAGGGGAAAACTACGCACTATGAAAACACTGATATGCAGATACGAACAAAACCACACACAAACGTGGAGTGTTCTCACAATTAGGCAACTGTCTCGCTGTCGTCACCATACAGCTCAGTCAGAAATACTGTAACAATGCTCAGTTGTGGTCTGTAGTATCGAAATACTCATCTAGCCGTATTTTGAATGTGTCTATAGTTTTTGCACTAACCACTGTTGCTGATAGCTTATTTTATTGTTACAATACTCGAATACAAAAGTATTTTTACCTGTACTAGTGTTGTACCACTTGCCTTTGCGATATGAAAAGAAAGAACGATGAAAAGACTGGAAGAGAGAAGATGAGAGCTAGGAAAAAAAAAATGTAAAAAAAAGAAAGTGAACGAAAATATAAGGCGTATTACAGGAAGAATGTCTCCTCAGGTAGAGCTGGGTCTCCGAGCCCCCCCCCCCCCAGTTTGTTAGGTAAACTACCTTCTAAACACCCGGGAACCCTGTACCCCCCAATAGCTGCCTGACTTTTTGTACCCATGTAAGGGGTGAAAGGGCAATTTCGAACTCTTCTCCGTTTCCGGTGTAGGGGGGGGGGGTCTCAG
This sequence comes from Coenobita brevimanus, assembly GCF_032717465.1. Lineage (NCBI taxonomy): Eukaryota > Metazoa > Arthropoda > Malacostraca > Decapoda > Coenobitidae > Coenobita > Coenobita brevimanus. Next base: position 34,505,049 of record NC_137054.1, read on the forward strand.
AGACCCGGCTCTACCTGAGCAGGGTGCTTTATTTTGTTCCCTGATTGCAAATAAGGTCGCAGCTTCAGGCACCCCAACATCACACCATGAAGCTCCATGATGCTACTGCCAGTTGCACCACACAAAGTTACAATCAGATGTTGTTTTCATTTTTTCCCTGAATATTTAAAAAAGGACCTTTTTTAATTTTTTTTTTAATTGGTAAAAATATATATAATGAATTAAAAAATTTAGTTTCTTTACATGGCTGTATTGCATATACATTGAAGAATGTCATACCATGTTTGGATCTGTCATAAATAAAACAAAAGTGTGTATTCTGACTTTGTTTCTGACCTGGGTCTGGTAGATCCAGGTCTACCTGAGGCGAAAGGGTGGACAAAGATCTACCTGAGGAGGGTTAAGGAGAAGAGTAGAGAGAAAGTGGGAAGTAGGAAGGAAGGAAGCATGAATGCAGCAGGAGAACTTGAGGAGGATGGAAGGAAAGAAGGATACTTAATACCAAGAAATAGTTTGACAACGACGATGAAGAAATTGATAATAATCATAATTATTACGAAAGTGTAAAGGAATCATTGACCTCAGCTATGTATATAATTTGGTACTGGGATGCAGAAAAGTGATAGTGAAAAATGGAGCAGGGTTGATGTTGATGATGATGACGACGATGATGATGGTGGTGATGATAATGGTTAACAAAATGCGGGTGGGAGGAAAGCCGGTGGCCGAAAGCGTATTTTATTTTTGTTCCCTTGTGATTAACCAAAACGAAGTTGGAGGTGCTAATGTGGGCTATGCATGGTTCATGATAAGCTGAACCGCTTGTGTATGTCTGCAGTTAGGACACAGTTAGCACAGACAAAAGGAGTGGAGAGAGAGAGAGAGAGAGAGAGAGCGGATATGAGACGATACTGTGCGAGTGCCAATATTTTCTTGCTTTCTCTCCCACTTGTCGCCTATTATCTCTCTCTCTCTCTCTCTCTCTCTCTCTCTGTATAATCTGTGCACATCACGTTATGGATAACATCTACAGTACATAATTATTGCTTCTATGTACCGTTAAGCTAGTGCATCAGTATTTGTGTGTGTACGTATGAGAATGCAAATGTTTATGCGCAAGCCTGTGTACGGATTTGGTGTGTATGAAATTATATGTATAAAGTTTGTTTGGATGTGTATGTCAATGCATATTTATTTTTGAATTTGTGTATGTGCTTGTTCTTTGAATGTAAATCCTCCAACCGTTGTCAGGTTGTATAATTCCCAATCAGGTATTACGTGCTGGTTGAACTTTTCTGATTTTATTCGTTCGAGTAAACCACACAAAACTAAAGGATTACCCAGGGATGGCCCTACCGGGGGGTCGGGGGGTCACCCCCAATGTGTGTTCTGAGTTGGTCAAAAAATTACTGAGTTGGTTAAAAACGAAGAGTGGAGACTTTTTTGTACATAAAAGGAGAGGTCTCCAAGAGGACAAAATATTATTTTTACATACGTTTTTCTTTACACACACATTATATATATATATATATATATATATATATATATATATATATATATATATATATATATATATATTTAAGGGACAAATACAAAATACTCTAGTTTCCTTCCTGTCTGGGGAATAATCTAAGCCAAAATCAAGTACAGTACAGTAATTAATCAAGGTGACTGCACCTGGACTCCCTTCACCCATGGAGCAGTGGCAAGGAGGGGGAGGGGGAATCATAAATTTGATTTGTTTATTTAGCTGGTCAAACCGTAACGCCAAACAGATCAAGTTGGTCAAAATTGTCCTTACCCCCTCCCCTCCCAATCACATACTCCTCAGGCCATCCCTGGGATTACCTCTGGAATAAAAACATTATCATGTTTTCTTTAAACTAGCATGAAAAGATTTTATAATGCTTAGGGGAAACTTAAGATAAAACAATTTTTAAACTTATTACAATGAACATTTTGAGGAGAAGAATGAACTTCAAATTTCATTTCAGCATTTATCGGACTCTGTTAATGAACTCAGAAAAATTAACGAAAGTGAGAGGATTAAACCCGTGTCAGTTATTGTAAATACTCATTACTTAACCCGCCCCGTCCCGTCGACGTATGGGTACGTTCAACGATTTGCATTTGCCAGTCCCGGCGACGTATCAGTACGTCGTGCAATTGCAAGGTCCCTAATTTGCAAAATTTTCAATTTTCGCGCGTGATTTTTCATATGTATACACGGGACACCTTCCTCTATTCCTCTACAAGATGCCAAGCAGGGACAATGCCTTACACCGCATAACCTCCCCCCTCCCCCCCTCACGCCATTGTCTTGGCAAAGGACCTGTTACCAGTGACCTGGCTAGTAAAGATATTCAGGGCCAGAGTGATTCCCCAATCGATGACAATGTGGAGGACAATGTTTACATAGCATTAGAAGAAGAAACAGCCAGAAATAATGATCAGGTAATGTGGCAAAAAAAAAAGGTCAGGTATGGTGATTAGTTAGTGAGTGAAACAATGCTTATAATGCCTTTATTACTGCTTGAAAACCAATATACTTTCATACTACATATACATTCGTACCAAGTAAATAAATAAATACCGTTTATGAGTGGATAAAATAGTTACCCTCCCATAGAACTCGTTTTCTTTGGTGCCAGCATGTTAGAAAACCCAGTCAGGTAAGGAGGAACTCCTACCTGGATTGGGTATTTTAAACCTCAGGTGAGTGATTTCTCTATGAATTTCCGATGTTTTTCACCAAAAGCGAAGGTTTTAGCCAAAAAAAAAATTTTCGAAAATACCTCGGGACTGGGGGATGTCGGAGGTGCGGAAAACCTCGGGACGTGACGGGTTAAATCCTTCATTCCCAGAGGTAAAGCCTTGGGATCCCCTCCCCAAGTGACGTCTCCGGCACTTCATTGAAGGGGTGACCTCGTTTTTATCTCAAGCAGAAAGTTTGGATACAATATTCATTCATATTTTAGATTCTTTTTCACTTTGACTGATTTCATTCGATCGCCAGACAAAATTATTCACATTGTGGGTAACAATACTGTTTCTCTCTAGTCTGGCCAAGATTTGCGTCATTTTGCAGTCAATTTCTTGTAGCTTAGCGGCAAAATAAAAAAATGCTATGAATCTACACGTTGTAGCACTTCCCCATCACTTGTATTATCTTCTAATGTTAATCTACTGTCAGAACTCAGTAACCAAGATGGGGAGATGGCAGTTATAGGTCAAGTTAAAGTAAAAGCAATACAGCAATGCAGAGGTTAGGGCAGATCAACAGGAAGTCTGAACTATCTAAGATTCTGCCTGGAATACAGCCAGATTTACGCCTACCAGATGATACAGTCATATGCTTACATGAAGGAGACTTTTCCTATCCAACACCTTGCTCCAACATTATCGCTATTTTTATCTGTCGATATTATTATCATTATTATTATTATTATTATTACTACTACTACTACTGTTGCTACTACTACTACTACTACTACTACTGTTGCTGCTACTACTGCTACCACTACTACTACTACTACTTCTACTACTATTACTACTGTTGTTGTTGTTGTTGCTGCTGCTGCTGCTGCTGCTGCTGCTGTTGCTGTTATTATTACCTCAGCTATGGAGGCTATGTTTTACAAAGTTGGTTTGTTAGTAGGACTGTTAGCATTAATACTCAAACAGTAAGGAACGGATATTGATGAAATTTTGTCGAAGAGTGGACCATAGACCAAGGAAGGAATTATTAAATTTTGAGGTGTATCCGAGTCCTGATCCGGAGTATCCCGCACAATATCTCCAAAAGTTCTCAGTGAATTTCAATGAAATTTGTGGAAAGGTGGGCCATGGACTAAGAAAGAACTGATACCGGATCTGGTTCCGCATCTGGATCGATGTATCCACTGATCCAGGATTACTGAAAAAGTTATGAACGGATTTTGTTGTAATTTTATGGAAGGGTGGGCCTTGGGCCAAGAAAGAAACAATTAAATTTGGGGGAGGGCCCGGAGTATCCTGCACAATATTTACAAAAGTTCTTAAAGAAATTCAATGCAAGAATGAAGTGATTAAATATTGGGGCGAATCCGGATCCGGATCTGGATCATTTTTTAATGGCAATGCTTTGGCGGTGGTATGCTCTCTCTAAGTTTTCTAGTTATTATTATTATTATTATTATTATTAATTGTTATTATTGTTATTATTATTATTATTTTATGGTAGGTGGGGGCGCTCACCATCCACTCACTCGATGTAGTGCTGCTGTCGGGTGTCTGCCATTTCCTCTCCTCCATCCTTCTTTCCTCTCATCCTCGTCTGTCTTCTTTTCCTTCATTCTTTCATTGCCCTTCTGCCTATGGGTAACTTTGCACTCCCTCTTCTGTCTTTCTTTACTTCATTCTTTCCTCTTCCTTCTACCTGTGGGTGACTTTACACTGAGTGACAAGCCAAATGGTTTCCTGTACACCAGGAAACCATTTACTACGCTGGGTGGTAACCATATAACCAAATTTTGGCGCCTGGTGGTTTAGTGGGTAACTATTGCGCTCCAATTGGATTGAGCCAGTGAAGGTTTATATCCAAGGGATGGTTGGGATTGATTGCTCATTTAATGCCACTCAGCGATGAGTGAGGCTGGTCACTCTCATCTTAAATGTCGGGACCAACTTCCTAGCCCCGGGCTCCCACGCATCTCATGGGGAAATGTAGGATTGGATGATGGATGGATGGATGGATGGATTATTATTATTATTATTATTTTTTTTTTTTATTATTATTGTTGTTGTAATAATGATGATGATTATTATTATTACCTCCGCCAAGAAGGTTATGTTTTTACCGGCGTTGGTTTGTTTGTTCTTCTGCTTGTCAGTTAGCAGGATTACTCAAAAAGCTATGAACGGATTTTGCTAAAGTTTGTTGAACGGGTACGGTATGACCCAAGAAACAATCCGTTAGATTTTGGTTGTGATCCAGATCATTGTCTGGATCCAGGAACTTTTAAAAGGATTCTCTACCATTGCGGAATAGTAGCAATTTCAACTTTTTTGGTTCTAACCCAATATATAATGCCTATAATGCTTGTATAAAATTTACAAGATAGCATCTCCATAAGATCTACGACACAGCTGTATTAAGACATCAAAACACACATGGGAATATCCAGTGTAATGCTAGACACTAAGAAAGCAATGCCTAAACAACAAAAGTCCACAAAAAATCAAAGAAGTCGACGGTTGCAGTATTTTTAACCCTCTCAGGAGTTCAAAAAGAGTTTGAGACAGTAAGAGGAATGGGTGACTCAGTTCACAAAGAAAAAAGTTTCTTTCAATTTCAATATTACCCCAGATAATGGTTATATTGGTATAAGTTGTATACCACCATCTTCTCTGGTGTTTATACTGTAAGATAAGCTGATAAGACCACACAAAACTGATGAGTAAAAGCACAAAAAGGCAGTGAGACCAAACTGGTTGAAGAGCAAAAAATACCTTCAGATAACTTCCTAACACCCTAGCGCAAAATTTGGCCCCCACCATGCAAAACCTTAGCATATGTCTAGATGCAGAATTTCATGAGCTTTCTCGTGGTCATTTTCGAATTTCAGTACGACCAATAGTATTCAAATAAAGAGCAAAAAGCTAAAAAAAAACACACACACACGCAGGGATGGTAGGCGACACGAGGGTGGGGGAGGACCGTGGGAGAGGGAGGGACTTAAGCTGGCCAGCTGTGACCATGGGGAGGGATGGAGGAGGGACTGGGGAAGGAGAAGCGAGGGATGCCATGGGACTTTCACCTTTCTGTGTGGAGGCGAACTGGTGCTTTTGCCCTGCTGGTGGTTTAGGCTCTTGTGTTACTACACCAAGGGTGGTACTTCCCATTGATGCATCTGGCTGGGGAACTTCCACCATTCTGTAAGGACCCATACAGCCATTCTCACTCACCTTGTGATTTATGTCTGCATTCCTTGCATGAGGCCAGTATGTTTTCATTGATCGGGGTGGCCGGATGCTGGGATCTGTACACCCATTCTTGCTCACATTGTGGGTTTGGGACTATTAACTGCTTGTTGACACAGAAGCCTGTGAGCCATGGAACAAATTTTTTATACTTTGTCGGTGACTGTCCGGCCACTGAAGCCAGAGCCTTTATGATCGATTAAGGACAAATAAATCCGGTTACGGTTATACTATAGCCAAGCCTAATGAATAGATACAGAGAATGAATGGATACAGGCTGTATAGATAATTGAGGGATACCTGTATTATTATTATTGTTATCATTATTATTATTATTATTATTATTATTATTATTATTCATCTTTGATTTTCATCATACTATTTAAGGATGTACAGTACAGCATCATGACCTTAATATACTGACCCATTTACACTGACCTTAACCTGCTTATGAAGGTCACCGGTCCAAAAATGCCAAAAAATCATGAATTTTCAACCTCATTTTACTCCAACGCTATTATAGATACTTGAACATGGAAGGTAATCCCATCATAAAATGATTTTCGAAACGCTTGTATGGAAAAAGTCTTAAGGTCATTCACGTATGACATTACGATATTTCAGAAACCCCACATTTCAGCAATTTTCAATTGCTCTTCCATACAGGGAAAAAAAAAAAAAAAAAAAAAAAAAAAGAGGCAATTCCTGACAATATACGTTTGGCCTGGCCCTGGACCAGGTCTGTATATTTTAGGCGGCAGTTTGACCAACGATTGTTGGGTTATTACAAAAACCATCCTAATCTGAGGCTTCTTGTTTGTATTTTTAGTTAGGTGTTTTCCGGGACGGGACACTAACCCTCCACCAACACACTTGTTGACACGTAGGGAGCATGTGTTGGTTGGTTATAGGTTACCACCCAGAGTATTTAAAAATTTCATGGTTTACAGGAAATAGTTTGGCTTGGCACTCAGTGTAGAGTTACCCGAAACAGAGTATCACTACACTGTTCAGTCTATATGAATGAGGTTATAAATGAGATGCAAGGTAGAGCAGTGGATGTTGAAGTGGCCCTAATGAGAGAAGGGAGCGTTTGGAAACTACCTGTATTGTTGTTTGCGGATGATACTGTATTGTTAAGTGAAGACGAAGGGGAACTGCTAGGCTAGGTGAATGAGTTTGGCAGAGTGTGTCAGAAACGCAATCTAAACGTGAATGTTGGGAAGAGTAAAGTTATGGTCGTCGACATAAATGGAGTCATTGAATGTATAATGAGGTTTGATGATGAGAAAATGGAAAACGTGAGTGCATTTAGGTACTTGGATAGTGTGATGAGGAGGGATGGAAGTTTGGAGGATGAAGAGCTTGAAAGGGTACAACAAGGATGGAAGGTTGCTGGTTCTTTGAAAGCATGGATAAGAAATAGGGATGTGAACATGGAAGTAAGAAAGTCGCTACATGATAGTAGTGTGACATGAAATGGAGCGTGTGGACCAAAGCTCGGACCTTGCTGGGACGGCACAAGCCAAGAGTCAAAGCAGTGGAAATGAGCTATTTGAGAGGAGCATGTGGAGTTACATGAAGAGACAGACTGACAAATGAGGAAGTGAAGGAACATTGTGGTGTGGATATGGATGTGAGAAAAAGCATTAGGAGAAATACCCTGAGGTACTTTGGTCATGTGGAGAGGATGAAGAGCGAGAGACTAACAACGACTATGTATGCGAGTGAGGTTGAGAAGAGAAAGAGGGAGGAGGAGGCCGAGGGTAAGGTGGAGGGATGGAGTGAAGAGGTATATGAAAGAGGAGGGTATGAGCTGGGATGAGAGTAGTGAAATGGCTGGGGACTGGGAAACATAGAGGGGATTTGTTTGTGGCCACCCCTTCGGGATTAAGGCTTCCGGCAATAGACAAATAGATAGACAAAAACAGTAAGTTCAGCAATATTCTCATAAGTGGAGATCAGTAACAATCTCTGATAGTCACAGTCGTCAAATTATTGACGTCCACCTATTATGATAGGCGAAGATCTTTGTATCCTCCAGTATTTTCTGTTATCACAATTCCGTCAGTTTTCGTCTCCAATTTCCATAATACTTAATGGGGATGTACATCACCATGACCCTGTTACACCAACCCAGTTCCAGTGACCATTACCTACTTTTCAAGGTCACTAGGTCGAAAATGTAAAAAATCATGAAATTTCACCCTCAGTTTACTCGAAGCCTATTATCGATAGATGAGCATGGAGGGAATTCCCATGATATAATTATTTTCCAAACATTTGTATGGAAAAAATTTTAAGGTTATCCATGTGTGACATTACGACATTTCGGAAACCCCAATTTTGATTTACTCATAAATACTATAAATAAATAAATAAATGAGGACCTTTTTTGCCCTATAAAAATTGTCTAGTCCTGGAACAGGTCTATGTATGTTTTGGTAAGAGTTTGACCAACGGCTTTTGAGTTATTACAAAAAACAAGTTTCAGTGACCTTCATATACTTTTCAAGGTCACAGGTCCAAAAATGTCCAGAAATCATGACCTTCAATCTCAGTTTACTTCAGAACTATTATATGTAAATATGGAAGAAAATCCCGTGATGAAATTATATTCCAAACATTTGTATGGAAAAAAAAATCGACGGTCATTCTTGCGTGACATTACGATGTTTCAGAAACACCAGTTTTCAATTGCTCTTCCGCACACGACACAGCAAAACAAGACTGAGGCATTTCTTGGCCCTAGACGATTTGTCCAACTCTGAGCCCGATCTGTATACATTTTGGTGGCAGTTTGACCAACGATTTTTGAGTTGTTACAAAAAAACATTATTGTCATAGGTGGAGGTCAGTAGCTGTCACTGTCAGGCTTCTGGTTATTATTATTATTATTATTGATGTTCTTATTCTTATTATTTTGTTTATTCTCCTTCCTCCTCCTCCTCCTCCTCTTCTTCTTCTTCTTCTTCTTCTCCTTCTTCTTTATTATTATTATTATTATCATTGCCATTTAGTAGCAGGATTTGTATTAACAGTATAATTGTTGCTTTATTTTTTTGCACCCTCAAACGATAGTGCGCCTGCTTTAAAATTTTGCCTGGCGAGCACACAAGTACGGTATATGTGTGTGTGTGAACACAGCTCAATTTTTATTCAGTCAATGTCAAACTTGATGAAAAAGTTGAGGATCAGCCTTGGAAGATTCGTACTATTTTTGAGAAAGATAATTCATAGGCAAAGGTTATACATAAAGGTCAAATCAGTTTCGATCCGATTAAGCCAAACTTGGTAAAAAGACTGAGAGTAAGGCAAAGATGAACATACTCGTATTCAATTTTGACATCAATCATTAAAAGGTCAAGGTCATAGGACAAAGCTACATGCTGAACCGTATATATCGAACAGCGTCGATTCGACCTGGACCAAACTATGTTGAAGAGGAAAGTTAGAATAAAAAATTCAATTCAGTGAACAGTAAGTTAAGTGTCCCGGTCACAAGGCAAGGTCAGCTCAGATACTGTTCATCGGATCCGGACTAAACCATGTGGCATGGTTAAGGGAAACGCCTGGATCAAGAAAGTCGACTTTGATAGCAATCTGATTAAAGTCAAGGTTACAGTGGAAACCAAATGTTTTATTAAACTTGTTTTGGGCGCGAGTGTTGCAACCTCTGAGTGCTCCTTCATGTATTTATTATTATTACACCCACGATTGAAAAGCAGGAGAGGGTGTTATGTTTTAATCAACGCGCACGTGTGTGTGTGTGTGTGTGTGTGTGTGTGTGTGTGTGTGTGTGTGTGTGTGTGTGTGTGTGTGTGTGTGCTTTTTAAGGAAAAATATTATACAGTGTCAGTCTTGATCCGATTTTAGCTAAATATGATGGAAAGGTTGTGGGTCAGCCACGGATAAGAATTATTATTTTTATAACAAGGTCACGGACCATAGCCAATGAAATCCTTTTCCATCCTTCTTAAATTAAATTTATGAAATGACTGAGGATAAGGCAAGAATAAAAGGCCTCAGTTATCAAAACAATGAAAGGCCAAGGTCACAGGAAATTCAAAGGTTAACGTCAAAGGACAAGGCAAAGTTAAACGCGCTTTTCTCTGAGTGAACCAAACTTAGAGAAAGGGTTAAAGGTCAGCCATCGACGAAGGGTCAATTTTAGAAAAAAAAAATCAAAGGTCATGGATACAGGGCAAGGTCAAATTTCGATTGATGTGTCTGTGTGTGAACAAAATAACTAAAATAGTGATGATCTGAATGAACATGGTGAGTGAAATGAGGATACCCAAAGAGACTTACCTATTGTTTTCTAGAACAGTAGACCAAATGTCTAGGTCACATGGCAAAGTCAACGTGAAAATTTTTTATTTCATGTAGGCTGACCCTTTGTGGAAGGGATCTTGTTCAGCCAAAGGAAAAGAGATTCACTTCTGAGAACAATTAATCAGTGATCAAGGTCACAGGGAATGATCAAATATCAATATTTTGCTGACAAAAAAAAAAAAGTTTTGCAGAAGATCGAGGACTGGGTAAGAATAGAGTGATTCAACTCAGAGTAATCTACAGAAGGACAAGATAACAGGGGGTTCTAAGACCAGTTGACAGGAGAAGGAATTGCACTCTCAGAGTTCTATTGCATTTTTAGTTTTTGTACTTCATCTTTTTATAATACTGAAATATTATCTTAATCTTTAGTCATTAACATAACTTTGATCTTACTAATGTCTGCATGATGCACATTTTCTTTCGACTACTTCCTCTTTTTGTTAGCAATTCCTCAGGAAACAACAAAGTAAGTATCTGATTTTTTTTCCCGATAAGTAGAAGTAAGACCACAGAGAAACAGAGACATAACAAGGGAAGTCGATTTCTATTATTCTTGTTTGAACTTTTCTTTTTCATTATGTTTTCCATCCCATTTTTTAAGACTGTGAATTATTGATGCTACAGGGGGTGGTGTGCCGCAGGTTGATGTGGTGCCCATGCCTTTGTTGGTGCAACGCGTCTACCGAGTTGGAACAGCTGAATCACAGTGGTCACCACATCGCTTCATCATCTGTCTAGTAATAGTGCTACTACTCATTTAACTGGTGGCTGAATAAATTATGTATAATGTCAGTGCAAGAAACACCTCTTTACTACAATGGTTTTGGGAAGGATATGTGTTGGGTGGCAGGGACATGCAACTCGAAGTCCGAATCGAAATTAAATTTAATGAACTTTTTGGCTTCCCACATCAACTTTCATTTTCTCCTCTCCCACCTTTTTTCTCATCTTCCCTTTTTTTCTCCCACTTCTCTCCTCGTTTCTTTTCTTCACTTCTGGCACTTCTTTCCTCTACTCTACTTTCTTCTCTGTTCAAGCCCCTCCCACTGCCCCTGTATATAGGGCTGACCACCTCCACCCGCTCTTCCATCACCAGGAGTAGTGTGATGATCGTGGTGAGCTTTGGCAGTTGGTGGTGGCTGAGTCAGGAGGTATGGGTGTGGAGTTAATGGTTATGGGCAGAGAGAGAGAGAGAGAGAGAGAGAGAGAGAGAGAGAGAGAGAGAGAGAGAGAGAGAGAGAGAGAGAGAGAGAGAGAGAGAGGAAATGAAGGGAGGAGGAAGTTGTGTAACGGAAAGCCAATACAGAAAGAATGCAAGAGACTGAGCATACTAAACACACCGTAAAAGATAGAGGAGGGAATGACTGGGAAAGAAGAGGAACCGGATGAAGCACTCTGAAAGGAAAAGTGAGAACGAAGGCCATAGGGGTAGAGACAGAAAAAGATAGTATAGCGGAGAAGTCTGGATAATTGTTTACCCTCTTGAATAACGTGATGTATTCATCTCTGTTAATGTTTGTTACCTCCCGACGATTTAATCCAAGCTAGACAAGACACTTTGAAGTGAAGCGGTTAGTGATGTCTGTATGTGACTCCTCTTGTTCGAAAACCTCTCCTATAATAAAAAAAATATATATATACATGGAGATAGCATAAATGACAAAAAACGCCATCGTACTTAAGAGATTAAAGCTTCATAGGAGAAAATGGGAGCGTAGCCTGCCATCTGAGAGAAGTTTGTCTTCTATTCCTCTGCTGGTATTGCACACTTAGGGTATGTCTGTCACTTTCTTCCTTGACACTTATTATCAAGAGAATCATCTGCGGGTTGAGAAGCAGAGCAAGACTCTCAGATTCATAATATGAGTCAGCAGTAGAGAATGAGAAAAATACAGGGTGTCCCGGGAGTTAAGTCAAAAACTTTGAGAAATGACAGATGAGAGAATTCTAAGCAAAAAATGTTATATGAACATATGTCCAAATCTCAACCGTTACGGAGCTACAATTACTGATGACCTTATGGGAGAAAATGGTCTCCTTCATAATTCGCCCATAAGGTCATCAGTAACTGTAGCTCCGTAACTTGGACACATGTTCATATAACATTTTTTCCTTAGAATTCCCTCCTCTATCATTTCCCAAAGTTTTTTACTTAACTCCCGGGACACCCTGTATGTGAAAAATTAGGTGAAATAAAGTTTTTTACTGTACGTGGAGGTAGAGAGGTGGTTGTGTGTTGAGTTTAAGGTGGTGTATGGTTGGAAGGAAAAAGAGGATGATATTGGAAAAATAAAGAAAAAAAAATAAAAACAGAAGAAAATATGGGTGGTGACAAGGATGGAGAAGAGGGAGTGGAGGGTAATGGTATGATAGGAAGAAGAGTGAAATTAAGAAAAGAAGGAGTGTCTGATGACGGTTGGGGTGGGAAGCACGGAAAGGAGAGAGACTGTTGCAGAGACAACAGAGGATGATGATGAAGAGGAAAGGTCAGAGAATGATTAAGGGAATGGAGGGTGACGGTAGGATAAAAAAAAGAAAAATGAAAATGAAAAGGTAATGGCGTGAAAGGAAAAGTGGTTGTCGGAAAGGAAAAGAACAAAATGGGAGTGGTACTAGGAAATAAAAAAAAAAATGGGAAAAAAAGAAGATGTGACGGTAAGAAACAACAAGAGGAAAGGGAAGGTAATGGTACGAAAAGAATAAAGGAAAAATAGGAAATGATTAGAGTGAAGAGAGGGTGACGGGAGATGAGGAATATACGAAGTGATGTGTTATGCTGCAAAAAAAATAAAAAATAAAAAAAGAGGGAAGTAGATGTGTTCTGGGTAGGGACATAAAATCCTAATGGCACCATAGAATAGGGTACTTTAGGAAGACCTTGGAAGTTAGAGATGGGGAAACGTGGTAAGCTGGAAATTTAGACTGAAGGTTGAATGGGGAGTGAGAGAGAGAGAGAGAGAGAGAGAGAGAGAGAGAGAGAGAATGAATTTTCAATGAATTTGAACCTATAGAACGAAGGCTCAAAAATGAGAGGTGAGGTCTCATATCTGGTAGAAAAGGAACTTGACAGTAGTTGAAAAAAATATGAGAGATGGAAGTGGTTGACGGCTCCTGTTATATGTTAAGATTATCACATGGACTGTTAAACTCTGAATTACTCAACCTAGGTCCTTTAAGTGAAGATTTAACAGGAAAGTGTGGTTATTTCCTATTTGGTAGAAACGGAGTGTGATAATGGATGGAAGGTTGTAAGAACTGCTGAAACCAGTGCTTGTAAGTGGGGATATGAAATGAGATGATGAGCTTGTGATGACTGAAGCTGAATTTCTAAACTAAAAGTTGAACAAAAAGGTGTGTGTGTGTGTGTGTGTGTGTGTGTGTGTGTGTTTACGACATTAGCCGCACGATATACTCAGTTTAGAAGAGTTATCGAACTGTGTGGTTTAGAGGTATCATTCATTAATCACTTCTCTACTAGAGCTCCTCAATTTGAATAAAACCACCTAAAGAGAGCAAGAATCAAGTAAAAATACATAATATAAATGAAGAGGTTAATGGATTGAATAACTATATGAAATGGGATAAAATGCTTGAAGAAAAATGACATATCCTGATGACTCCTGGCGCTTGTTACTGGGAAGATAGGATTGGATGTTGAGCTTTAGACGGATGATACTTAAACCATTATTTCCTAGGGTAGTTACATTGAGACAGATGATGAATGAAGTAGGAGGAGAATTGAAGTGGTAATGCTCTGTGGAAGTAAAACAGTGCCTGTGTGTGTGTGTGTGTGTGTGTGTGTGTGTGTGTGAAGGAAGGAGGGATGCTGAAAAGTAAGAGATGATCATTTTTTTTTATTTTTTACGGGTCGTGCTTCTGATCCAATAGGGTAATTGCTTTATCGCTAAATCTGTGGTGATATGAGTGAAAGAGAGGAGGGCTGTGATGGGAGCGCGTGATGAAGAGAATGCATATAGTGGCTGCGTTGGAGGATAGAGATTATTGTCACAGAAAAATAGGGATAAGCAAAATTGAATAACGAGGAAAAATTAATGCAATGATGTTTTGTAGGCATAAGGTAGTGAAGGACTGCCCGCAAAAGAAATGATGGGTGAGCAGAGCCAGCGTGATATAAATTGGTAAGTGAATGGATACTTGAGAAAAAATAAATAAAAGAAGTAAAATTGTAGATTATAGGTGGTAATAAGCATTGATAAAGATGTGGTCAAAGAGATGGTAAGGGTAAGGTAAATCGAAGGATGAGAGAGAGAGAGAGAGAGAGAGAGAGAGAGAGAGAGAGAGGGGGGGGGGAATAGGCAGAGGCGGCAATGTGGAGGGGGTTTTCAGTTGGCAGTGAGGGAAGGGGACTGTGTGGTTGAAGTTAAGGGTAATGTTAGTATGTCAGGAGGTAATGTTGGTGGTTATGGTGGGAGTGACAGTGTTTATGTTGGTGGTATTGGTGGGTGAAATGTGGTAATGGTAACAGTATTGTTCCAGGTGCAAGGGAGTAATACGATAACTGTGGCGGCAGCGTTGTTATTTTACTGGTAACACTAGTGGTGGTTGCTGTATTGTTGCGTTCGTAGTGTAGGGAATCAACTGTAGTAGCCTACTGTCGATGACTTTGTATGTATGTATCAAACCTCTGGCCCCTTATGATCGTTTTTACTTCAGTCATTCACGAATAACTGTTGCAGAATCCAGCAGCTGACACTACATGTTTGGTCCAGCTTGGTGTCTTCTGTGGGATGTTTTGGTTATATTAGTGCAGTAGTTTAAAAGTCGATCGATTCTGTGGCCTAATCTGCCAGATTTCAGAGTCATATCCTAAGTAGCGTCGAAATTTTCGGAACTCTTCTTCTTTAGGAATTTCTTCTGCACAATGCACCACTATATATTGTTTTATGTGTTTGGTCACTTTTGTGACTTCACTGCCATGTTCACTGACGCCATTCCCTTTGCAATGTAGTACTGCCATCAGGTGGTCCTACCCTATGAGTAACAAGCCGAATTATTTCCTGAAACCCAAGAAACATTTACAACGTTGGGTGGCAATCATATAACACGATGACACATGACTGTCTAGAGGTTCAAGGCGCTCCAACCGGACTGGGCCCTTAAAGGTTTACATCCGAGTGCTCATATAATGCTACTCAGAAGCAAGTGAGGCTTATCACCCTCACCTTTAGTGTTGGGACTGACTAGCCTAGTCCTGGACTAGATGGACAATAATAGTTTTGTTTTTTTATTTTTATGGTGATGAAGGAGTTAGTGGTACTGATGGCAAGAAAATGTATTGATGTTAATATTTTATTAGTATTACCGTACTGGTACTGGATATGGCAACTAAATGGCTGGAGTTGTGTATTGGGGAGTTAATATTGGTATTATTGTATATTGGTGTTAATGGCAGTATTAACATAGTTGTGGTGTTGATATCAATTTTTGTAGTAGTCTGTTAAGCTGTGTGCTAGGTGATAATATACAGTAAATAATAATAATGAGTGTTGCCTCAATGTTGGTTGCAATTTTTAGTGGGTAATGTTGGTATCTGCGGTTCTGTTTTCTGGTGGCAATGCTGGTAACAAAGTGGTTGTGATCTTAAGCTGGTAGTAATGAATTATTCTGCGTTATGTTAGTTGTAGTGGTTGTGGTGTTGGTATTAATGGACATATTAGTGGCAATGATAGCAGTTGTTGTGGTGTTGTACTAATTGTTATATTGGTGACAGTACTGAGAGCAGTTGTTGTAGTATTACTGTCGCCGCTGCTTCAATCAGATTGCAAGTACACATACCGTTGGCTACTACACACACTTATGGAATGAGGAGTCCCCGCCCAGGATCTTCCTCATCTATACACGACGTTCACTCTTCTCAAGATGATCTACGCCTCACGATGTCTTGCCATCATCCCTCAACATAACACAACGACACAAATTCGAAAAAAAATTCAGGAAAGAATTATCCTCGGCTCGTACTTCACCAGCTACACTGAAGCTCCCACCAAACTGAACCTTCTGTCCATGGCATATCTTAATGGTAACCAACTCCAACTGTTCAGTAGGAAATTAGTTTGTGACCCACGCCATAAACACCTGCTTCCTTCTGGGACCCCTCATCCATGTCAAACTGTTCGTCACCAGAACCTTTCTGGTCCCCGTCAGAGCCAGAACGAACCGTTACAAACTGAGAACCATCTGAGCAATAGTTAATTTTCTTTATACCTTAATTTTTATCCATCCATCTATCCATCTTCCAATCCTACATTGCCCCATGAGGAACGTAGGAGCCCGGGGCTAGATAGTTGGTTGCATAGGAAACCATTTGGCTTGTCACTCAGTGTAGAGTCACCCACAGGCTGAAGGAAGTGGAAAGAATGAAGGAAAGAAAGACAGAAGAGGGAGTGTAAAGTCACCCGAAGGCAGAAGGATAAGGAAAGAATGAAGGAAAGAAAGACAGAAGAGAATGGAAGGAAAGAAGGATGGAGAGGAAATGTCTTTGTATTTTTTTTTTAACAGGAGATCATGTTCTAACTTTGTTTCCTATAATTTAGCCTAATAATTTTTCACACACACCAAATATAATTTAATAATTTTTCACACACACCAAATATAATTTAATAATTTTTCACACACACCAACTTTTACCTCTGGTCACATATGTTCGGTTGTCATATTGAGTTATATTAATAGTGTTTCAATGTATATTTTCAAGCTCGGGCTTTCTTATGCAAAGTACAAGAGCCCAAAGATTCCACACATAGGCAACGCTACGCTGTTGAAACCTTCCGTCTGACCAAGCACATATCCCCCCACCTCCTTCCACATCTAACAAGCATATAATGCCCCCCGCCCCACAATCTTTTCTTTTAATGGTCGGTGTAAGGAGAGCGCCTTGAGGACACATAACCTGGGCCCTTCAGATTCTTTGATCAGGCAGCACTGAAATCTATGAATTTTTTTTTTTTTTTTGTTCTTTTTCACGCTCCTAAAAAAATTATTCATGACAAAGCATTGTACCTACACAAGGTACCAGTTCATTATAAGTCACATAACTGTGTAGATGACTCTATAGTGAATACTTTCTGGATTCTGGCTAGGAAAAGAAATCTCTAGGCCTGGCCAACTGCCCGGCTACCCTGCCGCCCAACTCTACGAATGGACACCTATTGGTCCCAATGATAAAACACCCTCCTCTAACTTTGTCAGGTGGAGGGTAAAAAATAAAGGAGAGAGCCACATTCTAGATCCGTTTATTTCTAGATGTCTCGGCACATTCCATTTAAAAGACTAGAAGCCAAATGCAGAAGGAAATACAGACAGAGGAAGACATTTCCATAGATGATACTTTGCATATATGAAAGACTAGAAGTATCGGTTACCTTTTGCATCATAGCAGGGTTTCTGAAACTTTATTTATTTATTTATTTTTTTGGTTCATGACCCCCTTCATAGCCGCTGGTAGTTGGGTTGGTGTTGATGAAACGTGATTCTGACATTCAAATTAATACCATGTGTCGGGGAAAACAGTAATCAAATGCTCAAGGAGTGTTCCAGGCTGGAGGCAGGTTAGTGTGAATATGTTGGGTTTGCCATTTAATACAAGCTGCCTTCTTCACTGAAATTTGTAATGTAAATTATAGTAATTTTTATTACTTATGCTGCTGATATTTGGACAGAGAAAGAACTGTGTGGATTAAAATATATATCAATATAAACATCTGGCAGTTAAGTTTGGGTGGCCCCCTTTCAAAATTTCTGTGCCGCTTACTGTTCCATTTTTCTCAAGTGGCTCCAAAAAACAAGTCATTGCTCCCCGGAGGGGATGGGGGGACATGGCACATGGCCGACATTGAGAACCACTGCATTTGAAAACTGGGCAGAAAAGGGGAGAGAGTTGCTGCCAGATGGGTGGTACACACCTTCCATAATTAAGAAAGAATGCAAGCTTCTTAGAAGAACAGTTACCTTTGGTGCAGCAATAGAAAAGAGATCAAGATGCACCAGTTCGGGAAACCAAGATACGTTAAAGGGGATCTGTAAGAGGAGGAAAGCTGATGACACAAAATGCCTTTGACTCTGCTCTGTTGAGAGAAGCTGGGTGTGGGGAGCCCCCATATACATGAGTTGTGCTCTACACAGGGGTCAAAAAAAAAAAAAAAAAAACTTGTTTAAAATCAACAGTTGTGCAGGGGTTTACCCCTGCACAACTGTTGATTTTAATACACCTAATCTCTTGGAGGCAGATTCTACAAGAGCAGTAATAATTATGATCTTTCCAAGATAAATCTAGAAAGAATGAAACCCCAAGAATGTTAAAAAATGATGCAGGATTGAGTTAGATATTGTTAAAAAAATAGAGGATATAGGGGGGACGATAAACAGAAGAAATGTGCATCTTGTGTCTAAACCATGAAACTTTCAGGATTGCCAGCAGATACCATAAGGTTTATTTTCAGATATGGAAATAACTTTGATTTGATCTCCGATGACTTTGAAAGATCAATGACCCCTGTGTCATTTTTATGTACATTTTTCATTATATTACTCGTTATGATCCTGGCTATTTTGACTATAAAATGCATCTAGTTTTTAATTAATACATTTAAAAACCTGTTAAAATTGTTTTTCATTGCTATTATGACTAATATGACCTTTTTGTGACCTTTAGTTGTTATTTCTGATTCACTTGAGGTGTTCACAAATATGAAAAGTACTTGCTAATAGAGTGCTCTAGTACACCGACATTCATTTATAATTTTGTGGATGTTGCAGGTTAGATCACTGCATGTGAAGGAATGGTGATGGTAAACTGTGTAACTGTTGTACTGCATGAAGTGGCGGTGTTGCTGCATGAAGCTGTAGAACTCTGTAGCTATATAAAAGTTAGCTTAGCCTGCATTCTTGCTTATTGCATACAATGCTCCGTGCCATGGAAAAGCGAGACATTCTCATTGATACTATTCTGCCTCACAAACCCAAGCAGTCGAGATTACCTTTCACTACCATTTGGAATCGGTGTGTTCTCTGCCAAACAGAAACCGATGAAGCTCTGCAGTGCCCAGTTCGATCAACCAAAAAAACTATTGATGCTGGGTACGTCTCATTGGCAAATGATCTCCAGTTTCAACCGCTTTGAAATATGCCAGTAGAGTTTGATATTGACAAAATAGATTATAGAACAGGTATTTGAACCCACTCCGATTGCCAACAGTGCCAAATAGCACAAGTCCTGCAGAATGAACTTGAACCAAAACATGCTAAAACGACAACAAAATTGAAAATCAGCTGAAGAGCAGCCGGCTTCTTCCATCTTCCTCACATGTTCTGCTAACAGCGCAATTAAACAAATAGTACCTTGGTGCATCTTCTGTAATAAACAAGCTGGTTCAGAAATTTTACATGAAGCTGCAGAGATGAAAATGTTAGGAAATGTGCCATATAGCCTAGTTAGAGGACACGGAGCTGCTGGCAAAACTTGCCTCAGGCAATATGATTGCCCTTGAGGCTAAGTACCACTGCCCTGCTTGCGTAAACTCTACAACAGGGCAAGGCATGCCATTCCCACGGATGAAAATGAAGATGAAAGTCACTTGAATGGAATTGATTTTGCTGAGTTAGTGACATTCATGGAAGAAATGCATGCTGAAGATTCTGCCCTAGTACACAAGCTGGCAGATCGTAAAGAAATATACAGGATACATCTGCAACAGCTGAGTGTCCGTGCAGAACAGTGTACACACTACAAAACTAAAGAACAGGCTACTTCAAGTGCTTCTGACCTTAGATCACATTCCCAGGGAAGAGGCACACTTCTATCATTTGAAAAAGACATCAGAGATGCTCTCAGGAATACTTTTGACCACGACAGTGATGTTATTCATTTAGTTAGAGCAACACAAGTAGTGTAAAAGGAAATGTTCAGTATGAATTTCATTTTTTATGGTTCATTTTTCCCTGACTGCCAAAAAGATGTTGTTCCAACAACACTGCTGGCACTGGTAAACATGATCTTGGATGAAGCCAACGTAGAAGACCAAGCTCTGCTAGGAAACACGTCTACCACAACTGCTGCCATAACAGTGTCATAGATTCTGGCCTTCAATAGTGTTAAATATGCACGAGCTGAGAAGTCACCAGGAATGGTACGTTACTGTAGGGACCGTGAAACTCCACTTCCTCTGTATATGTCATTCAATATTCATTCTGTTACAAGCAACAGGGGGCTCATTGACATGCTTTTTAGTCTTAGGATGTGTGCCTCATATGACAGGCTTCTGCCGTTGTCATGTGATATTGCCAATGGAATTTGTGAAAGTTTCAACATCGAAAATGTTGTATGCCCCACGAATATGGGCCATGGTCTAACCACAACATGGTCTATTCACAACAGCAGCAGCTGACAACATTTATCACAATTCTAGTTTTGCCACAGCCAAAGATTCGTTCCATGGTACTGTATTCTACCTCATTCAACATCCATCACATGAATGCGCAGGCACTGAGCATAGTGTTTCTATTATTAACCAGTGAATTCCATCAAGCAGGTCAACTGCCCGTCTTCCACAGTCCTATACAAGTGGTCCACCAGCTACTCTGAAGACAAATCAGTTTACAGTACTGGCAGTCCAAGGACCTGTGCCGGCCTCTGACCTTCAAACTCTGAAATCCACCAGAAAAGAAGATGAATGGCTTGATCCTGGAATGGCCACTCTGAAAAAGCCATAGTTAGACAGAGATGACTGGGTATCGTGGTCTGCATACAATGCTGACAAACAGCAAGCAGCATTGCCTCCATCAGCGATCAATGCTCTTTTGACCCTATTTCATGAAAGTACACATTCTGTAGCCATGATACGCCAGTCCATGGATGTGGTCAGGGCAGCAGTTCACCTTTTAAACCCAGGCCAAGTTCCTGTTCTTGCATTTGATCAACTACTCTTTGCTATTGCCAAAGAAACTCGGTGGGCATGGTTAACAAGTCATGGGGAGGATCACTTTGTAATAATGTTTGGGGTACTCCACACTGAAATGGCTGTTTTGAAGGTACTGCAAGAATAGTTTGAAAAGTGAATGGAACAAAGCTCTAGCGCTAGCTGGTATTGCAAGTGCTGGGACTGCAGATCCCACCAACACAGGAGGCTTTGAAACAGCACCTCAAACGTGCTACATACTAGGTCAACATCTAGAACAAGGCCTTGGTTCCTGACCCTCAATTGCCAAGCCTCTTGAACTGGGGTTGAATAAACGAAACAAGTGGATAAGGACCACTTTGGTGCACACTGCCAGAGACATCAGTAATGTTTTGAACTTATTCACTGTGGCTGCAAAAAGGGTTTTACTGGTTGCTGCAGATTTTGAAATACGGCCCTAATGTGCACTGCTTTATGTACATGTTGAAGATACTTATAATTAGAAAGGCTGAAACATATATGTTTATTCGCTGATACTATGTATTCAGATTGTTTGTTAATTACATTCACATGAAAAAAAAAAAAAAGGAATAAAATATGTTACATAGTAATAATAAATATGAACTATTTTTGTAAAGATATATTCTTTGCAGAGGCAGTAAAGTAGAAATTCAATTATGTCAAAAGCCAGCGACCTCTAAATGACCTCAAATGTAAATTTAAAAGTGTTGCCATATCTGACAACTTAACTTGAGAGGCATTGTCAAAGTTCTGCAACAGAAAATAGGTTTCCCTACAAGTAATAAACTTGAAATATTGAAAGTATTCTTCACAAAGGCACTAAAAGAGAAATTTCATAATGCGAAAGGTCAGTGACCCTTAGACAACCTTAAAAGTCAAATTAAGACTACTGTCATATCTGATAACATAACCTGAGAGGTTTAGTCAAAGTTCTGCAATATAAAATAGGCGTAACTATAAGTAACTGTCTTAAAATATGTCAAATATTCTTCATAATGGTGCTAAAAAAAATATTTCATGACATCAAAGATCAGTGACCTCTAGTGACCTCAATGGTCAATCTGAATGTGCTTGCACATCTGAAAATAGTCTTCAAAATATACAGAAACGATCCTGAAAGTTTCATGCTTTAGTCACAAAGTGTGCAATTCTTTCATATATTTAGAATATCTGCCCCATTTCCTGCGGTAGATTTTGTTAGGTTGATAGATGTAAGAACTGAGTTTTTGATGCATTAAAACAACACGATTACTTTTACCTCATTTAGAGATATGAGCCAAGTCAGAATTTAGGTGTTTCATAGTCTCGTCCTTTGTTTCTTGAAGTAAATGCTGAAACGGACGCTGCGGGAAGCGAATGGAAAGGTGAAAGGTAGAGTTATCAGCTTATGAGTGGATAGGGTTAGATGCACAGCTTACAAGCTCACTGATGAATAAAAGGAAGAGAATTGGTGATAGGACAGAGCCCTGAGGAACACCACCATTAATAGCTGTAGAAGAATGGTGGACGTCTACAACAGGAGCTATAGAACGACCAGAGCGGAAGGTAGAGAGGAAAACACGGACAAAAGGGCGGAAACTGAAAGAGAAGATAACAGTAAGGAAACAAATAAATGGAAGAGGAAAACTATCGAACATGATTAATACATGAAAAGTAATAAGAAGAAACGGAAGGGGTGAAAATAACAAAAACAACCAATCATTCTCCTTTCATCCTCCTTTCTTTCATTCCCTTTTTACATCCCTCACTTTCCTTTCGAACCAAAGCATTAATCATTCATTCCGACACTCCTTCTTACACATTTTTCTTCCTTCCTTCCTTTAATTCTTTTCTTCCTCCTTCCTACCTTACTACCTCCCATCCTTCCTTCCTTTCACGGCAATTGCTTCTTACACTTCATCGCTCCCATTCTCTCTCTCTCTCTCTCTCTCTCTCTCTCTCTCTCTTTCCATCCATCCATAGAACGGCAAATGGAGCGCACGAGAGAGAGAGAGAGAGAGAGAGAGAGAGAGAGAGAGAGAGGGAGGGAGAGAGAGAGAGAAAGAGAGAATGTTATTTGGGCAAAAGCCTGTGGTTATTAGTTTGGCGGGAAGTAGTGAGGTAAGTAGGACCAGGGATAGAAAGAATCGAAGATAGAGAAGATAACAGGAGGGGAAAGTAGATTGGTTGGTAGATAGATAGGTGAGTTGATAGGTAGGTGGAAAGGCAGGAAGGCAACAGAAAGTGGGGGGAATGAAGTTAGATATGCAAGTAGCTTAGGCAGATACAAGGGCAGGTAGAAATGCAGGGACGGAAATATGAGGTACAGTAGGTAAGCGGGTAGGTAGGCAGACTGGGAAGGACATAAAAGGTAGCTAAGTAGACAGACAATAAAGTAGATAGGTACTTTGGTATAGTGAGAGGAATGGGAGGGGGAAGGTTGGTAAGTTGTTATGAGTAAATAGAAAAGAAAGCAGATACTGTGCGGTTGGTGCGCAGAGAAACTGAAAGCGAGGACAAAGAGAGGGAAACAGAAGGGAAGCAAGAAAGTGTTGGGCAGGTAAGTAAGTGGGAAGAGAGGAAAAAGATGATGAATAAATAAAGAAACAGAGGATGGAAAAAAAACGGGGAGGCAGATAGATGAAAAGACTGGCAGATAGATCGGTTAGCACGGAAGCCAAAGGAAAGAGGAGGATGGGTAGGCGGGAAGGTAAGGAACAGGAAGGGAAAACGAAGGTAGATGAAAAAGAAATAATACTTAGTGGTAAAGCATTCTTAAGGTGGGTAAAACTGTAGTGAAAAAGGGATGAGGAAGGAAGGTACAGCCATGAGCAAACGCGCACCGACATTCACCCTGCCAGTATTCGTGTCCTGCCTTCTGTATTTCTTGTTCCTCGCGAAGCGACAAAAAATATCCTTACATCACATAATCTGCTGTTGTGTACATCATATTTCTGTCACACAAAATGGCTCATGTGACAACATTCAAAATACAACTGGCCAAGAAGTGGCAGTGAACGTTGTTCGTGGCTGTGCGTCTGTTAGAGGTACGGAATGAGTAAAGAAGTATGTGTGTGTGTGTGTGTGTGTGTGTGTGTGTGTGTGTGTGTGTGTGTGTGTGTGTGTGTGTGTGTGAATGTGTTTGCGTGTGTGTGTGCTTGTTCGGCTCAGCCATAAGTGAAAAAATAAAATTAATGAAACTTACCAGGATTGTTGGAACTGGGTCCCAGCTGGACCAGTTTCGATGTGATGTCGACTGAAATCTTTTAAAAGGGTGTTTTTACCCTAATAGTTGCCTCCATTTGTTCAACAATACGTGAACGTGGCAGAGGTGGCCGGGCATTTCTGTGGAATTTCATGTGTCTTTGGAGAGAGCGAGAGAGAGAGAGAGAGAGAATGTACATTTATAGTCCAATGTCTGTTACTTCAATATTACTACTAACAGGCAATCTTATTCAGTAAAAAATTGTGGTGATGGTAGTAGTGGCAATGGTGGTTGTAGTTGTGATGATGGTAGCTGTTATGGTGAGGTTGGTAAGTGTGATGATGATGGTGGTGATGATGATAGGAGTAGGCAACACTAGATAACTAAATTTAACTGCATAAGAAAACTGAGAAAAAACAAAGTGAAAAGGGAAATGATCAAATAATTAATTAATGAAAAACAATAAAAAACAATAACTCCAATCTTGCAACACAGGTCCGAAAGTAAATAAAATTAGCTAACGTTAGCAAGGGAAAAATAAACACAATGAAAAATACCTAATGCAAGCTAATAATATTTAAAAAAAATTACAATAATAAAACACAAAAGAATGCAAAAAACAAGCCACCTGATAATACCCTGAATAATTACACTAAAGTCTGGGAACAAACTTGCCAGACAAAAGAAATAAAATCATACAAACGAAGGTAACTAAACTGCAATCCATAATTGCCACAAATAATAATAATACTATAGCAATAATACTTGTGACTGGATACTGATACGAAGTGAAAAGATGTCCAGAACTATATACAACAAAAATACTGCTTCTCCTCGTTTTCTTACCTCCAAGCCAAAGACGCCCTCTCTCGATGCCAATCCCGCAAGAACTCTCTCTCCATCCAAAATTCCCCCATTATACCGTTCGGCCCTGTGCCCACATCAGCCCGCAGCTGCAGCCCAGACGGGAAATATACAAATCTTCATGTCGCCAGTTTATGCTCCACTGGATGTCTCTGATATTACTAACATTTTAGTCACACCCGCGTCGAGACAGCAAACAGAATTAACTAAGGTTTTATAAATGTGTGCATACCGACACGCAATAACATGATAGCCAGTGCATGTGCGTGGATGCTAGTATATATAGCATCGACACACACACCTCGCCTGGCCACACACACCACAAAGCCAGTCAGGAGACAGGACGTGTGTGCTGGGCAATCCCCAGGTCCTGTCCTCCCCACTTACTGTTTTTTAATCAGCCCATACACCACTGACCGGGCTAAAGTATGGCCCGGCCTGCACTATATGTGCAGGGAATCTTTTAACGAACGAACGAACGAACGAACCTCGCCTGGCGACACACACGCATTATACACACACGTATAATATACACAGTAATATAGACATTCTTACAGATGTAACACGCCCACACCTAAGAAAGAATTTTCCCTTAGGAAAATTCATTCTTAAGAATGTGAGAAACAATCAACGACGATATTGTAAACACACTTAATATGTCTAACATCTAAATGAAACTGTTGAAGGAACAAACTCCAACATGTCAATTGCTGATTCTTGATCTTCAGATTATTCAGAAATTTGAGTGGGTGATGATCAGTTATACAGTAACAGTAGGTCCAAACGCAGGGACATACACAGAAAATTGCTGCAGGGCAAGGATCAGGGCTAATAGTTCGTTCTCGATAACAGAATAATAACGTTGAGAAACAGAAACCTTCTTACTGAAATAACAAACAGGACGCTCTATGCCATGATCATCATCCTGCATTAACACAACTCCTGCACCCACATTAGTAGCATCTACAGCAAGTTTAAATGTCTTATTAAAGTCTGGTGCAGCCATAACTGGATAGTTACATAAGATCTCCTTGGCTGCATCAAAACTATTCTGACATACATCAGTCCAGATGTATTTTCTATCTTTCTTAAGCAATTCAGTGAGAGGGGCCACTAATATTGCAAAGTTCTTCAAAAAACAATTGTAGTAACCAATACTGCCGAGGAATCTCCAAAGCTCGCACCTGTTTTGTGGTGCCTTAAAATTCTTCATTGTCTCCACCTTAGAATCAGGGGTGCATACACAACCATGACTAACCACATAACCAAGGTACTGAACTTCTGCACAAACAAACTCACACTTCTTTAAGTTTACTACAAGGCGAGCCTCAGAAAGCCTGGACAGCAAAACACTTAGTGGCTTTCCCAGTCATCGGTAAAGACTAGGCCTACTACATCATCCAAGTATACCATACAATGTTTCATACCACTAACAACCATGTTCATTAATCGTTGGAACGTTGCCGGGGTGTATTTCATACCATACGGCATCACATTACACTGATATGTTTGTCCATCTGCCACAAAACACGAGACTTCCTTAGTCTGCTCGGTCAAAGGTACTTGCCAGAAGCCTTTCTTGAGAGCTAACCTGATGATATAACTAGACCAACCGATGTGATCAATGAAGTCCTCAAGCCAGGGCAATAGGTATGTATCAGTCTTGGTTAGCTCGTTCACCCATCTGTGGTCTATGCAAAATCTTGCGGTGCCATCTGGTTTAGGCTGCAACATTCACATTGGAACTGTAGGGACTAACACAGGGGAAGATAAGCCCGTGCTCCAACATATAATTGAACTCCCAATGCAGCACGCCAAGACGCTAAGGACTAACTCGATAAGGGGGCAACTCACATGAACGGCATCACCCACATCCACGTTGTGCTGAATCCAATTGATGTTCCCAGGGGCACTATTGCATACTTCCTTTTAAGTTGACAAGAGGGCATCCAACTGCGATGCTTGGTCCCGAGGCAGATGTGCTAACTTGGAGTTAAGAGTGGACTCTTCCTCATCATTCTTCACCCAGCTACAATCTTGAAACTCGCAGCCCACCTCAAACAAGCCTCTCTCAACATCCTCCTCAGCAGCAGCAGCAGTGGTGGAGACAAGGTGTATGGGAGCCAGAGAATCTGTTGCAGGATGGTACAGCTTCAGCATGTTCACTTGGCATAGTTGGTGCTTCTTTCTTCTATCAGGGTTCTCCACCATGTAGTCAGTGTCTCCAATACGCCACACTACAGGGTGAGGACCACTAAACTTAGCAGCCAGCGGCTGACCCTGCAGTGACAGCAATACCAAAACCTCATTATCGACCTCAAACTCCCTCTGCCTGGCCTTTCGATCAAACCATGCCTTCATGTTGTCCTGAGCCTGCCTGAGATTATCTCGGGCAAGCTCCAGAGTCTCAATTATATGGGTCTTGAAGTCACGCACATAACGGAGTAAGCTCTGGCTCTCGGTGAGGTTACTGCTCCAAGTCTCCTTAACCAAGCTTAGGGGACCCCGAACTCTATGGGCAAACACTAGCTCATTAGGAGAGAAACCCTAACTCTCCTGGGGGACTTCCCTCGTAGCAAACGGGAGGAATGGCACACCACAGTCCAAGTCCTTAGAGTGCTCCAGACAGTAATTGCGGAGCATATTCTTAAGCATCTGGTGGAAATGCTCCAAGGCACCTTGCATCTCTGGATGGTAGGCACTGCTTTTGATGTGTGTGATGCCAAGTTGAGCTAATGAATACTGGAAGATGTCAGAAAGGAAATTAGACCCTCTATCTGACTGAACTCCCAGGGGAAACCAAACTTTGTAAAGATATCTAGGAAAACTCAAACCACGACCTTAGCTTTGACAGAACGTAGAGGTATCGCCTCGGGGTACCTCGTGGAGGGGTCAATGATAGTGACCAGATATGAGTTACCGTTAGAAGCTGGGGGCAAGGGTCCCACCATATCAATAATTAACCTGGAAAATGGGGGATCAATGGCAGGAATGGGGACAAGAAGGGCCTTAGGGACAGACTGATTTGGCCTACCCACTACTTGACAGGTATGACAATGTTTGACAAACTTAGCCACATCTGCTGGCATGGGGCTGGTAGAACTCTGCACGCAGCCTCTCCATGGTCTTCCTTACACCCATGTGACCTGCAAACTGAGTAGAATGGGCCAGTTGAATTAACTCCTTCCTGTACACATTAGGTACTACGATCTGATGGTAGTCGCACATCCCATCAACTACGTTCACATGTGGAGGTCTCCACCGTCTCCACAAAATATCATCTTTCACATAAAAACATCCACCTTTCTCCTCAAAATCATCCAATGCACACGACTTCAATCTCTGAATCTCCTGGTCTCCAGACTGCAACTCCTTTATCTTCTCAATGTTCACCTCCTCCAACGGAACAGGTGGAATATTTTCCAAAGAACCCATAAACGTATCTGCCAAGATATATCATTGTCCGATTGTTTTGTGTCCTCGGACATAGGACTAACTGTTGCCTCTGGTACGATAACGCAGGACACACTACAAGCATGCTTCTCCTGTTGACTCCTCTCTGCAAGTGACATGGACCTAGTTACTGCACAAATTGGGAATACCTCTGCAACATTGGGCTCAACCTGCGGGGGAACTGTGGGCACTGGGACCTCTGACAAAACTGCAATGGTAATCTTCTCACCCCTCATTAGGTGGTAGCCAAGTATTAAATCAACACAACTCTCTGATAATTAATCTACAACACCCACTCATGCTGATCCATCAAACAGCTGACATTAATATCTCACAAGAAACTTGCGGCATAGTCTTTGC
The DNA here is from genome assembly GCF_032717465.1 of Coenobita brevimanus. Classification (NCBI taxonomy): domain Eukaryota; kingdom Metazoa; phylum Arthropoda; class Malacostraca; order Decapoda; family Coenobitidae; genus Coenobita; species Coenobita brevimanus. The sequence goes on from NC_137054.1 coordinate 34,534,143, forward strand.
ACCCATTACTCCTCTATTCAGAACAAACTCTCCTTCTGCAACATCAAAAATTTCATTATCTGTCCTTACCCACAAAGAAATTGAAGAACCAGTGTCATGAAAAATGCAAAAGGATGCTGCATGCCATTCATCTTTACCGAACCAGACTACAGGTAGGGTGCATATGAAGAAGCAAGGGCAATACTTCTCTTCACCAACTGTACCACACCTGAAACAGTGGGCTCCGACACAACTGTGGCTTCCTTCTTCCCACCTTCCGGAACAATATCAACCTTAAAAAGGGGTAAAACATCAGAATTTCCCTGATTAACAACTGGGGAACCAACTGAAGGGGTAACCACTGGAGCTCCAAAAGAAACAAAGCTCACTGGCTTCACAACACCTAACTTTCGCCAACATCTATCCACAGTGTGACCTGGCCTCTTACAATATGAGCAAGTAAATGGATGGCGTGTAGGTTTTGGGGAAATGTGAGGTGTATCAGGTTTGGATGTGGAGTAATTCGTGGAAATGGGCCTCTGAGATGGTTGTTTGGGGAGTTGAAAGGGGTAACACTTTTGAGGAACACTCCTATGAACTTCCTTACCTTTATTCAAATTCTTAAACATTAAATAGGAGTAGACTGTAGTACCAGTCGAGCAGGGCAGTACTCCCGAGGTGGATGAAAAGCTGATGACAGGGAGAGATGGAGCTCCCGTTTCATCAGCCCTCAGGACTAGTTCCTGACCATCCCCCTTTGCTGAACTTTTTCAGTGTCTTAGTAACATGGAGAGTAGGCCAGGATGCTCTCCAATACAAGTTTCTCTAACTATCTACACCAAACTACATGCATAGTACACACTACACTTCCTTTATCAAAATTCAAAAGAAAATTATAGCTACCCAACATAGGGCCTCGGAGTCCCCAGGGGGTGGGATCATAAATGCCCTCACCTTCCGCCCTCTCCCGGTGACGACTTCAGCTGGCTGGAACAACTGTCTCACTCACTTCTTCTTCATTACTGCAACATTCGTGGCCTTTCCACTAACTTTCGCTCTGTTGAACACCACCTTTCTTCCTCTAAACCTTACCTTCTATTTCTAACTGAGACTCAGCTGTCTGAGGCAACTGACAGCAAACCCTTTCCTGTACCCTCCTACTTTCTCTATACTCATTTCAAAGCCAAAGGTGGCTGTTGTGTATATATATGCAACAACTTATCTTGCTCTCGTGTTCCTGAAATCGATTCTTGTGAATTCTCTACACTCTGGCTTTGGCTTTCCTGTCTTTCTCTGACTATATAAATATATATGCACTGTTTACTTATCCCTTAATTCTACTGACTATCAAAAATTCTTCTACTATCTTACTTCTACGATGGAACACATTCTATCCATTTCTCCTTTCTCTGAAATCTCCATTTTAGTTTTCAATATTCACCACCACCTTTGGCTCTCCTCTCCTTTCACAGATCCACCTGGTGAACAAGCCTACATCTTTTCTATCGTTAATGACCTAGAGCAGCTTGTACAGCACCCTACCCGTATCCCTGACCACCTTGGAGAGAGCTCCAACATACTTGACCCCTTCCTTACAGCTAATCCTTGTGCTTACATTGTTAATCTTTTCTTTCTGTTGGGCTCCTCTGATCACAACCTTATCACCTTAACCTGTCCTATCGCTCTGGAACGGCCTGTGGACCATCCAAAGAAACGTTGTCTGTGGCACTTTGGAGCTGCGTGCTGGGAGGCCCTCAGGCAGTACTTCTTTGATTTTCCCTGGAATGATTATCGCTTCCATGGCTGGGAGCCATTTCAATGTGTCTTGCGCATTACGGAGGTTATTCTCTTGGGCATGGAAGCATACATTCCTTTCTCATATCCTTTGACTAATGCAAGCCGTGGTTTAATCATGCTTGTTCTAATGCTGTCTGCAACAAGGAGAGGGCCTATAAATGGTACCAGAGCTAACCCAACCCTGAATCACATTTTGCTTATGTTTCTGCCTGAAATCGTGCTAAGTCTGTTCTTCGCTCTGCTAAAAATAATTTCATCCGTACTAAATGCTCCCAACTCTCCAACTCGAATTCTTCCTGCTCCTTCTGGTACCTTGCCAAAAACCTTTCTAACAACTTTACCTCATCATCCTTCCCTCCTGTTTTCTACTCTGATGGTTCTGTAGCTATTTCTTCTACTTATAAAGCAGATCTCTTCACTCAGACTTTCTCCTCCAATTCCACCTTAGACGATTCCGGTGCTGTTCCTCCTTCACCTCCCCCCTCTGACTTCCTCATGACTGACATTAAAATTGCTTCATCTGATATATTTTCTGCCATCACAGGCCTCAATACTAAGGCATATGAGCCTGATGGAGTCCCACCTGTTGTTCTCAAGAACTGTGCTTCTGTGCTTATGCCCTGCCTAGGCAAACTTTTTCATCTTTGTCTATCAACTTGTACCTTTCCTTCTTGCTGGAAGTTTGCTCTCATTCAGCCAGTCCCAAAGAAGAGTGACCATTCCCAACCCTCTAACTATCGTCCAATTGCTGTAACATCCTGTTTTTCAAAAGTTTTCGAGTCAATTCTTAATAGAAAAATTTTAAAGCATCTTTCCTACCACAACCTTCTTTCTGATTGTCAGTATGGGTTCCGTCAGGGGCGCTCCACTGGCGATCTTCTCACCTACCTTTCAGACTTCTGACAGCAAACCCTTTTGGGACTTTGGAGAAAGCTTTGCCATTGCACTTGACATCTCAAAGGCTTTTGATCGAGTTTGGCATAAATCTTTAATTTCTAAACTGCTCTCTTACGGTTTCTATCCTTCTATGAGTGCCTTCATCAATAGCTTCCTTTCTGGTCATTCTATAGCCGCTGTTGTAGACGGCCATCATTCTTGTCCTAGATCTATCAACAGTGGTGTTCAACAGGGCTCTGTCCTATCACCAACTCTCTTCCTTGTATTCATCAATGACCTTCTAAACTGTACATCTAACCCTATCCACTCGTACACTGATGACCCCACCCTTCACTTTTCCATTCGGTTCCCACAACGTCCGTCTCAGCAGTTACTTCAACAAACAAGGGATGAGGCTATGGCACACCTAATGTCTGACTTACTGATATCTCTGACTGAGGTAAAAATAATCTTGTTTTTAATGCATCAATGACTCACTTCTTACGCCTATCAACCCGACAAAATATTCCACAGGTGTACCAACTAATGTTTAATAATACTCAGGTTAATCCTGCATCATTCTTAAACATGCTTAGGGTTTTATTCACTTGGGACTGATCTTGAAAAGATCATATTATATCTCTTGTCAAATCTGCTTCCAAGAGATTAGGTGTGCTAAGCCGACTCCGTTCCTTTTTTACCCCTGCACAATTGTTGACTCTATACACGGGTTTTATCCGTCCCTGTGTGGAGTACAACTTGCATGTGTGGGGAGGTTCTCCACATACAGCTCTTCTCAATAGGCTGGAGTCAAAAGCTTTTTGTCTCATTAGCTCGCCTCCTCTTACTGGGTCCCTTCAACCTCTTTCTCTTCACTGCACTGTTGCATCTTTATCTCTTTTCTATCGCTACTTTGGTGGTCGCTGCTCCTCTGAACTGTCTGCATGCATTCCTCCACCTCTACGACGGGTGCGTAGCACCCGTCTAGCAGCAAACTCTCATCCTTTTTCTGTCCAACTCTCTAATGCAAGAGTTAACCGTTACTCCCAGTCCTTCATTTATGCAACAAGTCAGCTCTGGAACTGTCTCTCTCTGTATTTCCTGCTTCCTATGATATCCAGTCTTTCAAACGCAGTGTGTCCAGGCATCTCAAAATGATCGGATCTTGAATTTGGCAGTTGTTTGTATTTTGTTTTTCTCTTGGAAGGAACAGTTCCTGTGTACTCGTGGCGTTTGGTTCCTTGTTCCTAGCATAAAAAAAAAATAATCATCTGCATAAACTGCAGCTTCATCGGCATTCTTAACTTTCTTAGTAGGAAAGGAAGTTCTTAAATCTGCATCAGTTTTATCAAGGAAGTTCTCGAGGATAACAAGTTCCTCAACCCCGTAATGCCTAATCACATCAATTGATGCCATGGGAGTTTTATGCCAAAACTCCTACTTCCATCAATTGAGGAGGGCCTGTAAAAACCTGGAGTTCTTCCTCCGCCCTGATTATGACGTACATGGCTTCAGGCCAATGAGAACTCACTTCTGACGTGGTGGAAGGGAGGGTCGGACCAACCTGGGCAGTGGGGGGGCACCCCGTCTCTGGGCTGAGTCGGTGCCACCCCCTACTCCACTCACTCATTCTCTCCTTGTCCCCCATCACCTTCCCACCCCTCCACGCACCTGCATCTCTCCTCCCACCACAATTTGTGTCCCGTCTCACACACTCTCACCCCTCCTCCCACCCTGCTAGCCTTGTGTCCCCTCCGAACCCCACCCCATCCCTCCCTCCTTGTCCCTCACTGCCCTCCCACTCCCAACAGACTCCCTCACTTCATATTCTGGCCTGATGTACTATTACGGCCAGGAGTTCTTAGCCACACTCGTCCAGCCAACCCGTGTATGTGGCAGTGTCGCATTCACGAGCACAGAAGTTGCCTTAGATGCATTTCTGTCGAAAAATATCCCTTCAGCTTTGGGCTTGTGCTAATGGCTAAAGCAATAGTAATATTTACTTTGAAGGTTTGACTCTGATAACACGAATATACCATATATATTTAATAACTTGTTTCTCGTATGGAGCCAAGCAAGTGACAAATATGTATATTCTGTTCCACTCCACGACTTCCTGTAGGTTTGAACCAGCGAACACAGAGTGAAGAAGTTCGAAACATTAATTTGTTAACTGGAGAGAGAGAGAGAGAGAGAGAGAGAGAGAGAGAGAGAGAGAGTAGCGGGTGCCTGTGAATTTTAGAGGAATGAGGTGGAGAAATGAAGTGCTCAACACAGTTAAACAGGGATTTTTCCTTTCGTTTCGGTTGGCTTTCTCTGCCTGAATGACTAAATGAAGGTAAATTATGAAATATATTAACTGGATGACGAAGTGGTAATAGGGTCTGGCTAATAGCTGTTTGGTCCAAGGTGTGCAGTGGTAAGCCTAATTCCAAGCAACGGTCACTGTTAAAAGGTGGATATTTTAGGTCCCATTTATTTTAAATATTTCCATGTATGTTTACGTGTATGCCACTATGGACCGTCGTGTTTGAATGTGCACCAAATTGACTTTGTATTCCAACCAAAGCCCTCATTGTTTGTATGATACCGAATTATACAGATACATATTAAAGCAATGATATCTTTAATGATAAACATGTGCCTTTTAAACGATTAGAGATAAAAATGAAAGACATTGGTAACAAAGCTAAGTAAAGTCGTAATTGGACGCATACGGACAACAGTCAGCGACTGATTTATTTGTTTAAATTAATATAAACACGTTTGACTTCGTTCACACTGCATGCGGTTTTATTATAGCGACAGAGTTCAACTATTATTTTCTTATGGGCATTGCTTTTATCTTACTTTCCTTACGTCCACCATTAACAAAAATTCGGTTCATTCAACACTGATGTAATTCATTATTTCCCAGTTCCTCTCAGTCGAGGGGACAGAGATATATTGTGCTTGAGGAGACGGTGCATGGTGGCCAGGGATAGGGATGTATATCTGCCTGTCTGCATGTGTCTCTTATGGTACTTATGAAAATGTTCAGGAAAATCAAACACCAAACTTACTAATGTAAGAAATAATTTTACTGAATCTGACTATGAATAAAAACAAATGCAGATTTTTCAAGCTGTTACCTATGAAGGTAATGAAAATGTGTATGTACACTATATACAGTATATACTGAGAATAGCAGGTATTGGCCAAGTGAGGTAGGTGTGTGTGTGTGTGCGTGTGTGTGCTTACACAAATCATAATTATTAGAAGATAAGCTAAGTGTATCTAGGGTAAGGTTGTATATTAGTAGATGAGGTAATGAAGGGCATGGTGTAAACTGTGGACTGTGACACCGTGTAGAAGTGGTGGGAAAAACATTCGAGCCTTCACAGGACCTCGGGACCGCATTGTTATGAACATCTGAACTCCCACCACAGTCGCTGAGTCCGTATGCGTCCAGTTGCGACTTTACTTAGTTTTGTTTCCAATGTCATTCATGTTTATCACTAATATTTTAAAAGGCACGTATTTATCATTCAAGGTATCATTGCTTTAATCTGTATCTGTATAATCTGATATCTTACAAATAAATGAGGGCCTTGGCTGGAATACAAAATCAGTTTAGAGCACATTCAAACACAACAGAAATTGACCAATCACTGCCCGAAAGCATCGTGTAGTGTTACCAGATCCATCTGTCCTCAGCTGACAGAATCAGTGCGTCAGACTCCCTGGACCTGACTATAATTCTACCCGCCATGATGACACACAACCACAATGACACAATACTAAACAAAATATCATGGTATTATCGTGGTGCGGTAACATTAATTTATATGTTATGAGATGGGAGTAGGCAACAGTAGATAACTAGATTTGACTGTAAGAAAACTGAGAAAAAAATAATCAGTGAAAACGGAAATGATCAAATAATTAATGAAATTAATTAATGAAAATAAAAACATTAACTCCAGTCTCGCAATGCAGGTCCAAAAGTAAATAAAATTAGTTAACATTAGCAAGGGCAAAATAAACACGATGAAAAATACTTAATATAATACAAGCTAGTAGTACTTATTAGATTTACAATAATATAACATAAAGAATGAGAAAAAAAGCCACCTGATAATACCCTGAATAATCACACCAAACTCTGGGAACAAACTTATCAGACAAAGGAAATAAAATCATACAAGAGAAGTTAACTAAACTGCACACAATAATTGCCACAAATAATGATACTAATAATACAGTGACAATAACCTGTCATTGGATGCTGAAACACAGGGAAAAGATGTTCAGAAATATATTCAGCCAAAATATTTCTTCTCTTCGCTTTCTTATCTCCAGGCCAAACACTTCCTCTTTTGACGCCAATCCCACAAAAACTCTCTCTACATCCAGAATTTCCCCCTTATATACCCTCCGGAAGTGTGCTCACATCAGCCCCCAGTTGCAGGCCAGACGAGAAATATACAGACTAGAGTTAAGCGAATTAATCTCTCCGCCATACTCCAAACGTTATAAATATCGTTGGTGAAAACAAATCTTTATGTCGCCAGTTCATGCTCCACCGGAAGTCTCTGATATTACAAACAATTTTAGTCACACCTACGCCGAGAGAGCAAACACAATTAACTAAGATTTTATAAATGTGTGTGTACTGACATGCAGTAATATGATAGCCTGTGCACGTGAGTGGATGCTGGTATACTCACACAGAGCATCGAGGCACACACCTCTTCTGGCGACACGCACTGATTATACACACACATATAATATACACGATATATACAAAAAAATATGTAGACATTCTTACACACATAACAATATATATATATATATATATATATATATATATATATATATTGTTACATAGCCTATGATTTCATCATCCTTTGTGTAATTTTAACGCACAGTATGCTGCATGTTTGATCACGAGCGTGTTCTGCCTCAGTCCCCCCTTTCTACCGTTATAGTAGAGTAAGTCGTTCTCTCTATTGTCCAGAGCGGGATTGTCAACTCTATGTCCCCATGGCTTCATTTGCGCGTCCTTATTACAAGTTGTATCAAGCTCTCCTGGCTCCTATATAATGAGCTCAGTCTCTGCATCATTGCCACTTAGATCTGCTCCTCATTTTGTTCACATCTCTGTCCTCCCCTGTACAGATATTATTATTGTGAGTGCTCAAGAAGTCTCCAACCATCTAGAAGCTGTGTGTAATTTGAGTATAACTGTTGTTGCATTTTTTTCTTGTACTGTATAGCATAAGTTTACTTTGTAGGCCTAGTGAGGTTTTTGTAATTCATGTAGGGTTCTTTATGTCAAGTCATTTTTGATAATAGTTTGTATCTGTAATTATTTATCTGGCATTCACTGAGTATTATCTGGTATCTCATTTTATCAGGGCTGACTTAGATAAATTTACTCTTGCTAATTTCGTGTTAATAGAGGCTATTGCAGTTAACCATATATTTAACCTGTTTTTGCCATTACATTATCCTTATGAGTCCTGAATGTTTTGTTGTTAGTTTGTGCATTAAACTTTAACTTGTAATTTTACCTAACTCTTTTGTTTTGAACCTGGAACTTTACGGGACAGTAGTGACTCTTAGTATTCTCACTTAAAGTGTACGTTATCTTTCTCTGTTCCGTAACATAAATTTGGCGACCTCATATCAGGATATTCAGGATATTATCATAAGGATATTGTTTGATATTTTGTGACTGATATATTCATGATGGCTACTATTTCTACACTTGATGAAGCCAAAGATTTTTTGTCAAATGTGCAAACACTGTGTGATATAGAAAACAGAACAAAGAATGAACTTAAGCTTGTTGCTCAACAATTGGGAATTGCAGTTCACTCTCATCATTCTAAAGATCAAATTGTTGGCATGATTAATAAAAGCTTGTTTAATGTAACTCCTCCAAATGAGCAAACGCAGATTGAATTAGCTAAGTTACAGCTAGCCCTGCAGGAGGCTAAGGCTAAGGAGGCGGAGTCTCGTGTGAAGGAAGCTGAATTTCAAGCACAGGCTAAGGAGGCTGAGTTTCACGCACAAGTTGAAATTGCTAGGATTCAGGCAGACCATGAGTATCGCATGAAACAAGGTGGAACTGGATCATCTAGCTCTGATGATTTTGATGTGGCTAAAAATGTTAAACTTGTCCCTCCTTTTAATGAATCTGATTTGACAAAGTATTTTCAGTTGTTTGAGAGGGTAGCTACAGGTTTTAATTGGCCTAAGGAGTATTGGCCAGTACTCCTTCAAACTGTTCTCACCGGTAAAGCTCAAGTAACTTATGCATCTTTGCCTCAGGATCAATGTGATAATTATGATGTAGTTAAGAGCTTGATTCTCAAGGCCTATGAGCTTGTTCCTGAAGCCTATAGAGTAAAATTTAGGACAACTTACAAGCAAGATAAGCAATCCCATGTTGAGTATGCAAAAATCAAAGAAGATTTGTTGGAGCAGTGGTTAAATTCTAAGAATGTGGATTCTGATTTTGGTAAATTTAAGCAGATGATTTTGCTGGAGGATTTCAAAAGGTGTATTAGTAAATATGTAAGCCTATATCTTGATGAGAAAAGAATAGATAATTTGTCTGATGCTGCAGTTTTAGCTGATGAGTATGTTCTCACTCACAAGAGATATTCTAAAGAAAAAGGGAAAGCTGAGAGTACGTTGCCTCTACTCAGAGTACAGGTAACAGGAAAGAGAATAAAGATGATGTTTCTCAGGAAGTAAATACCAGCTTCACCTCTAGATTTCAGAAAAGTAAATGTACTTATTGTAGTAAGCTTGGTCATACTACGGAGAGATGTTTCAGGAGACAGCGTGATGTGAACAAAAAGGAGTCTTTAAATATTCAGTCAATTGGTCTAGTGTCCACTCTTGAGAGTTCCCAGAATTCTTTAACTGAGTTAACTGAACCTGCTTTGAGGGGTAACTTAAATTCTCATGATGGAGCTCCTCTTTTGAGCAGTAACGTGGGTGACACTCTCAAGAGTTCATGTGCTAATTTCCTGTCTGATGGTTTTGTCAGTCCCTCTGGACAGTAATGACAGGAAATCAGTTCAAATATATCGTGATACAGGTGCTTGCCAATCCCTTATGCTGACCAGTGTTCTAGGCTCTAATGTTAATTCCTCTGATGAAACTGTAATCTTACAAGGTGTAGGGAATAATTACTTCTCTGTTCCTCTGTGCAGAGTGAATTTAGAGTCTGGTTTTGTTAATGGTTCTGTTATGGTTGGGTTGGTTGAGACACTCCCAATGTCAGGTGTAACTTTCTTACTTGGAAATGATATTGGTGGAAGTCAAGTGTGTCCAGCTCCTCAGTTGTCTAGTGAGCCAGTGGCTGCGTCCCAGGATTGTGATGTCCCTGATGTGTTCCCTGCATGTGCTGTCACTAGGGCTAAGTCTAAAGTTACTGGTGATTTAGAGGATAATGATGATGATGATGTTATCCTAGCTGACACTTTTCTTGCTAATTTGGACCACTCACCAGATGAGGCAGTACCCCGTAGTGTTGATAATTTGTCTCGTCAAGAGTTGGTTGAGTTGCAGTTTGCTGACCCTGAGTTGAAAGGTCTAGCTAACTCTGCTTACAGTGAAGAAGAGTCAGCCGGTGCTTCTACTTGTTATTATGTAAAGTCAGGAGTACTTATGAGGAAGTGGAGACCCCCAACAGCAACAGCCGACTGTGAATGGGAGGTTGTACATCAAGTTGTCATCCCTCGTGTTTGTAGGCAGGATATCATTAGAGTGGCTCATGATTCCAGTTTGGCAGGACACCTTGGAGTGAGGAAGACTGTGGCACGCATTTTTGAAACACTTCTACTGGCCAGGTATCTTCAGGGATGTTTCCTGGTATTGTAAGTCTTGTCACACCTGTCAAGTTGTGGGAAGTGTAATCAGACCGAAAAGGTTGCACCTCTAGTTCCCATTCCTCCTTTTTGCAGGCGCCTTTCACCCGTGTGTTGGTGGATATTGTGGGCCCTCTTCCTAAGACTTCTTCAGGATTTTCTTATGTGTTGACCATGATTGATATGGCTACTCGTTATCCTGAAGCCATTCCACTTAGAAACATCTCAGCAAAGAACGTGGTTAAGGAAATGCTAGGGTTCTTCACAAAGTTTGGTCTGCCCAAGGAGGTACAGTCAGACCGAGGAAGTAATTTCATGTCAAATGTTTTCAAGCAGTCTCTGAAAGAGTTGGGCATCACCCAGATCACGTCTTCAGCTTACCATCCCCAGACCCAAGGAGCGTTGGAGAGATATCATCAAACACTCAAATCGATGCTCAAGAAATACTGTTTGGAACATCAGAAAGACTGGGATAAAGGTCTTCCATTCGTTGTGTTTGCTGCAAGAGAATCTCCAAATGAATCAGTGGGCTTCTCACCTTTTTGAACTACTGTTTGGCCATGAAGTAAGAGGACCCCTTAAGTTACTCAAGGAATGCTGGCTGTCGGAGGAAGATGACGTCAACCTGCTGGAGTATGTGATGAAGTTCAAAGAACGGCTGTCCACTGCTTTACAGCTGGCGAGAGAGAATTTAGGAGCTGCTCAGGAGAAGATGAAGACTTGGTATGACAAGAAGTCCAGGTTACGCCACTTTCAGCCAGGAGATCAGGTTTTGATTCTGCTACCAGTTCATGGGCAACCTCTTCAAGCCAAGTTTAGTGGCCCTTATTTCGTGGAGAAGAAACTCAGTGACGTCAACTATGTCATCGCCACGCCAGATCGTAGAAAGAGCAAGCAACTATGTCACATCAACATGCTAAAGTTATATCACAGGCGGGACGAAAATAATCCAGTCTGCACTGTAGCTGTTCCACCCGAGTCTGCAAGTGAAGCTCTCCGATGCAGTATGAGCCTGAGTGATAGTTTGGGGAAGAATCCTGATATCATGAATGATCTCCAGACTAAGCTTTCTCATCTACCTCCCAAGGAAAGGCAGGAGTTTTCGGCATTACTGCAGGAGTACCCGCAAGTGTTCCGTGCTACTCCAGGAAGAACCACTGTGTTGATGCATGATGTCGATGTTGGAGACGCAAAGCCAATTAAATTGCCTCCTTACCGTGTGAACCCAGTGAAAGTTCCTCTCATCCAGAAGGAGCTTGGCTACCTGTTGGACCACAAGATGATTGAGCCCTGTCAGAGCGAGTGGAGTTCTCCTGTCACTCTGGTCCCTAAGCCAGGTGGGTCACAGAGGCTTTGCATCGACTACAGACGTGTTAATCAGATAACTAAAACAGACACTTACCCTCTCCCTCGTGTGGAAGATTGCATAGACAAGATCGGAAAGGCTAGGTACATAAGTAAGTTTGATTTGTTAAAGGGATACTGGCAAGTACCTATGACTGAACGTGCTAGGGAGATCTCATGTTTTGTAACACTAGGAAAGGCTTTTTGCATGTTCTGTAATGCCGTATGGTATGAAGAATGCACCAGCCACATTTCAGAAGCTCATGAATGTTGTAACAGAGGGTTTGGCAGGGTGTGTTGTTTATATTGATGATGTATTAATCTTCAGTGACAACTGGAAAGATCACCTATGCCATGTCAGTAAATTTCTTGACCGTTTAGTTCATGCTAATCTTGTAGCTAATTTATCAAAGTGTGAGTTTGGTCAAGCTAAAGTTCAGTACCTTGGGTATGTAATTGGTGATGGACATGTTGCACCACCAGGAGCTAAGGTTCAGGTTATAAGTGATCTTCCCAGACCTAAAAGTAGGAAAGAGCTACAAAGATTTTTGGGAATGGTAGGTTACTACAGGAGATTTGTTCTTAACTTTTCTATTCTTGTATCACCACTTACAGACCTACTGAAAAAGGGAGTTAAATTTGTCTGGACCGATAACTGTGAATCCTCTTTCAACAAACTTAAAGCTATTCTATTAAGTCAGCCAGTGCTCGCTACTCCAAATTTTGCTAAGCCTTTTAAGATGGCTGTTGATGCAAGTGATACAGGAGCTGGGGCTGTTTTGCTACAAGAGGATGATCAGGGTATTGAACAACCTGTATCTTATTACAGTAAGAAGTTCACTCCACCTCAAAAGAACTACTCAACTATTGAGAAAGAGCTTTTGGCGTTGATTTTGGGTTTACAGCATTTTTCATTTTATTTGTGTTCTGGTTTTGACCCCATAGTCATTTATACCGATCATAACCCACTGAAATTCCTTAGTAAGTTTAAAGATAAAAATCAGAGATTGACAAGATGGAGTCTACTTCTTCAGGAGTATTCATTAGACATACAACATGTCAAGGGGAAAGAAAATGTTATTGCAGATTGCTTATCTAGACTTTAGACAGATTGTTTTAGAGTAATAAGAAATTTCCTTTGTAAATTTCTTTTTCTTTGTGGGGAGGTGTTACATAGCCTATGATTTCATCATCCTTTGTGTAATTTTAACGCACAGTATGCTGCATGTTTGATCACGAGCGTGTTCTGCCTCAGTCCCCCCTTTCTACCATTATAGTAGAGTAAGTCGTTCTCTCTGTTGTCCAGAGCGGGATTGTCAACTCTATGTCCCCATGGCTTCATTTGCGCGTCCTTATTACAAGTTGTATCAAGCTCTCCTGGCTCCTATATAATGAGCTCAGTCTCTGCATCATTGCCACTTAGATCTGCTCCTCATTTTGTTCACATCTCTGTCCTCCCCTGTACAGATATTATTATTGTGAGTGCTCAAGAAGTCTCCAACCATCTAGCAGCTGTGTGTAATTTGAGTATAACTGTTGTTGCATTTTTTCTTGTACTGTATAGCATAAGTTTAATTTGTAGGCCTAGTGAGGTTTTTGTAATTCATGTAGGGTTCTTTATGTCAAGTCATTTTTGATAATAGTTTGTATCTGTAATTATTTATCTGGCATTCACTGAGTATTATCTGGTATCTCATTTTATCAGGGCTGACTTAGATAAATTTACTCTTGCTAATTTCGTGTTAATAGAGGCTATTGCAGTTAACCATATATTTAACCTGTTTTTGCCATTACATTATCCTTATGAGTCCTGAATGTTTTGTTGTTAGTTTGTGCATTAAACTTTAACTTGTAATTTTACCTAACTCTTTGTTTTGAACCTGGAACTTTACGGGACAGTAGTGACTCTTAGTATTCTCACTTAAAGTGTACGTTATCTTTCTCTGTTCCGTAACAATATATATATATATATATATATATATATATATATATATATATATATATATATATATATATATATATATTGGTACAGTGATAAAGTGTGCGTTTTCGTACACTGAAGAACGAGGGTTCGCGCCCCACCAGGCAATAGACTATGGAAGCATTCTTCAGGCCATGTATTGTATTGGCGGACACAAGGGTTGCTGTGGCTGAACCAGTGTCGCATACTATAAAGGATGCCTGCACCCAGTCGGCTTGCGCGGGCCGATTACACGTGGTTCACAGACTACACACACATGTAAAGCCACTCCAACACTACAGCTACACTTACAAGCACTTCTCACCCTACAGTCTCTACTAGACAGCCTAAACTACTTGGTAGAGATACATTGGCTGTATCGTCCCCACTTCGGTGGGGATAGGCCGGTCCTGAAGTGGACACTCAAACGGCTGATGAGATTTTATATATATATATATATATATATATATATATATATATATCATCCAATCCTACACTGCCCCATGAGGAGCGTAAAAGCCCGGGGCTAGGCAGTTGGTCCCGACATTTAAGATGAGAGTGACCAGCCTCACTCATCCCTGAATGGCATTACATGAGCAATCAACCCCAATCACCCCTCATATATAAACCTTCACCGGCTCAATCCGATTGGAGCGCAATATTTACCCACTAAACTACCAGGCGCCAAAATTTGGTTATATGGTTATATAGGACTACATAATAGATAGATAGATAAATAGATAGATAGAGAGACAGATAGAAGCAGGAAGTCAAATGATGAGAAGGTGTTGTGTTTGCGAGAAGCGAGCAGCGCTAAACGCTTACACGGAGGAAAGCTGACGACAGCGGCCAGTAAGGAGATGATTCAGTTAGCTGTCAGCAGTCCTCTCGTGAGAAAGTTCTGTTGCCATGAGGAAGATACGTGACACACACACCCTACTACACGAGATGTTAGGAAAGAGAGTTTAGAAGGAGACAAGCGACCCTAGAGAGAGGTCGAGACGGAGATTAGCTTTAGAACAGAGAGAGAGAGAGAGATAGCGAGACAGGGAGGTAGCTACCCAGGACTTATACTATTATACCTGTTTAATATTTCCAAGACAAATAAAAATAGTCCCATACTATTCTTTACCTCTCCCGTCACTACATGACATCTGGTGGGGAAACTACTACAAGATATAAAAGCCGCTCGACCACAAGCCTAAAATATACTTCTCTACAATTAACTACAAAGTCTTTATGACATTTGGTAGCAGCGAACGTATACGAACCTCGTCTACGAATCAACATTAAATTCCTACAAAATATCAAGATTGACAACAACCAACAATATCAGCTCCTGCCCCCTCCGTCTCCCAGATCATTACGCTGATGCAGAGGTCAAGAGATCACTCGACGCCTTGCAAGTAGCTTAACGACAAACCAGCAAATCTGCGGACATCGTCTCAGAATTAAAAGCAAATTTCTACAAAAGCAACCGAGACTACATTTTTAGATTCAGTTCTAAAAAGTCTACAGCCATCTACAATCAACTACAGCCATCTACAATCAACTACAATTAACAACTCTACGTCGTCTGTATAATCTTCTACACGCACCTACAAGTAGCGGCAGTCTTCATCCCACAACGAATAAATCACTAGAGAAAAGGACAGAGAAAACTTCCACATAGAATAAAGGGAACAAACAAACGAAGAGTGAGACACGATTTACAACTCATCTTACTCACTCGTCTTCACTCAAGTTACTCATCGCTACTCATTCACTCACCACAGCTACCAGTGTGGGAAGCCGACGTCACCATGTGCTGAGATGACATCACAACGCGAGTCTGCCATGCCAAGCAACGTGTGACTGACACCAGGCACTTCTCACCCACTACTCATTACTCATTATTCACATAGCTCCTACTCATATTCACTTATTTTCACAGTTAAGTTGGAAATTCGACGTTCTATGTTGAGGTTTGCCTGGGACAGCCGTTAACCACTACAAATACCAGGCCATGGAGTTTCCTGAGTAATATCGTCCATCAACACACCACTAGAATTATCAAGAGATCTTCAATCAAACCTGTATTTTCTTCCGAGATCGACTTTTGTATCGACACACCTCTACGATCTGTATCAAGTGGGTAAAATTATACTTGCTCATTTCTTCTCAGTGCTAAAATTAGCTATATTCAACTTATTTAATCATCTAGTTTGCTAGGACATAAATAAACAAGAGGCGTATTTCATAACATCATATCTTAATGACAGGAATATTTTCGCAACCACCCACGTTAATACCAGATGACACACAAATTGCCACAACATCAGACTCACAATTAAGAGACAGCCCACCCATTGTACAACCCACACCACACGTTATAGATAAGGAAACAAATACGGGAGTTTCGGATGATGAGTGGGAAACCCCTTCAGACGTTGAGAGTATCGACTTCGCAGCTGCCTTAAATACGTATGCCAATATACTTAACAGGGTTCACCGGTCCGGTCATACATATTCTACCATTCCCTCACATAACGATAAACTCGTACAAGTTGAATTAACAGGGCAATCATTAAATATGAATCAAGAAACAAATACTGCTGATCTAAAAACCACACCTCACGTTTTTGTGTATCACGAGGATAAGACTGCCCCAAAATTCTCTGGCACAGACAAGAATCGCATTGATGTCATTTCATTAATCAGTCAGTGCGAACAAATGTTCATCAAGCGCCACATACTAGATGAACAAGAGAAAATTGCTATTTTTTCATCTTGCATAAGCCAGGAAAGATGTCCAGCAAGCAATTTATTGCGCTCCGATAAGCTACATCGTGCTAGGGACATATGATGAATTTAAAACTGAATTTCTGAAGAAATTTTCTGGAGGTATGAACTTCTTGCCAGGTATAATTCCAGAATTACATAAAATTGTAGATCTTGTAAGGGAGCACACTACAAACCATGTGCTCAGTGAAATAACTGCTGATGTCTCCACAATCAAGAGAACCCTATTAGCTACTCTGGAGAATTCTAAGTGGATAACAGATGATGGAAAGATGTCCCCAGACCTCGTCGTGGACATCATTGGTTATGTAGCTGCCTTGTGTAAATTACCTGATAGAACCCTTAAGATCGCCAAAACAATCGCGTACATCCCTGGGAATGTGCTTACTAGACTTAATGAACGAGGTAGAGATGCAGTGCAGTAAAGCAGGTGTGGTCGACACACATGCACATTCTGGTAGAATCAGGGTACCTGAGACAGTATCAGCTGTGAAAACATCAACACCGACCCCAAACAGAGAACAAAATCGATCGCGACCTGAAATGAGGCAGTCCAAACAGACAAAGACGCCTAGACCTCGTTCCCACACGCCTTCCTACAGGCAGTTTCATAAGTTTTCGCGCAGCCCGAGCAGGTCTCGCGCCATAAACAACACTTTTTATGGGAAATCACCTCGTAGGTCACAGTCAAGGGATAGGTCCATTCTGTGTCATTACTGTGCAAAACCAGGACACACAAGGTATGAATGCTTTATCAAGGCAAAAGAGGATAATCAAAAGACACAAGGGTTTGGTCCTTACTGTAGGCATCATAGATACCAAGGGCACTGGACTAGTGATTGCAAAACAGTAGAAAAAATTGTGTCTATGTTCAAATCGGGGGAAGACCAAGTCATGACAAAAAACGAACAAACGTAAAGAAAAACAAGGTTAAACTTCACATAGGAGGCATGTTGGGAAATGAGTGTATCTTGATACCAGCTGTATGTGAGGATCAAAACGTTTCCTTATTTTTAGATACAGGCTCTCCAGTGAACTTAATAACACATGAAGAACTAAATAGAATTCTTAAAAATAAAAAAGAAAGTAACTTTTCTGGATGAAGCTGATTTAGAATTAAACACAGTAGATGGTCAAGAGATTACAGTAAAAGGTATGATAAGATTAAATCTCAGTTTCACAGAAACTACAAGACCATTCTCTGCATTGTTCTATATCGTTGAAAACTTAGCAATTAAAGCTCATATGTTACTGGGCTTAAGATCCATGAGAACTGAGAACATAACTATACTCCCACAAATGAATGGAATAGACTTTGATAATGAATTTATAGAGGAAATACTTTCAGAGCCCTCACCGATTGGTAGAAGAGAGCCAAAAAGAATTGGTAATATTAAAGGCTTTAACAAACATACACAAACAGATGAGGGTATAGATCCACTTACACCAGCAACCCCATCCTCCAGAATTAGTGACTCAGATAACAGTACTGATTTATCAATTTTTCCAGCCCATCTCACTAATGATTTGGTTATACCACCTACTTCATACATGAAGGTTACCATAAAGAGCAAATTACGGAATAGTACTGTTCTTGTCTTAGAAGAATTATGTAAAGTAAAAGGATTGTCAGTAGAAAACGCATTATGTCATACGAACGACGAAGGGCAAACTCAGATATTCATTATTAATCACATGAATGGGGAAGTTCAGTTGAAGAAGGGAACTTGCATAGTTAATATTGAAAAATGTTTAGCCCCTGTGAAGGAAATAAATATTGGTGGAGTAACAAGTGAGATAAAATCTACGGATAGAGAAAGAATAAAGAGAATTTAATTCACTCAGGTGAATTTGACGAAGAAAATTATTTGTTAACCCTGCTGGAAACACACAGGGACACCGTAGCCTTGCCCGGAGAACGATTAGGGTGTACTAACTTGATTAATCACATGATTAATGTGCACCCAGAAACACCACCAATTTTCGTACCAGCTTATCGCATACCACACTCCCAACGTACACTTGCAAATCAGTATGTCGATGAAATGTTAAAGCTTGGAATTATTGAGCCTTCAGTTTCTCCGTGGAACGCTCCCCTTTTCTTTGTGCCCAAGAGAAATGGAGAAATGCGTGCGGTAGTAGATTACCGTAAACTAAATAATCACACAATCCCTGACAGATTTCCCATGCCATTGCTAAGTGATGTTCTACAGAATATTGGTCCTGAGAATAATATATTCTCGACCATCGATCTCCTAAACGGATACTATCAGATTCCGGTATCTCAGGAGTCACGTAAATACACTGCCTTTTTCAACAAACAGAGGCCATTATCAATATACAAGAATGCCCATGGGACTGAGGACAGCCCCCGGTACGTTCCAGCGTCTTATGAATTACGTATTGTCCGGAATTTTAGGACAAGGAATATTTGTTTATCTTGACGATATTATTATCGCAACGAAGAATATTAAGGATCATCTCAGGAAATTAGACTTACTCTTACAAAAGCTTAGTGATGCTGGATTAAAAATTAAACTTTCTAAATGCAAATTTTGCTTTAAGGAAATAATTTTCTTAGGCCACAAATTAAGCTCTGATGGTATTCACACCACTGATGACAAAATACAGGCAGTGAGAGATTTTCCTGAACCCACTACGACTGACGAAGTTAGACAATTTTTAGGTCTGGCTGGGTACTATAGGTCCTTCGTACCACAGTTCTCTCATATAGCCTTCCCTCTATTCCAACTACTCAAAAAAGATGCTGTATTCCAATGGGAAGAAGAACAAAAAAGGGCATTTAACAATCTAAAAATTAAACTAACAAATGCACCTTGTTTAGCATATCCGAATTACACGAAATCATTTCTTATTTGTACAGACGCATCAGTTAAAGGATTAGGGGCTGTACTGATGCAGGAAGATAAAAAGAGGAAAGAATCAACCAATTGCATTTTGCCAGCAGACAAACAAGAGGTGCAGAAAAAAATTATAGCACTACAGACTTAGAGGCACTTGCAGTGATTTTTGCATTACAAAAGTTTCGAGATTTGGTATATGGTTACGAAATCCACTTATTCACCGACCATAAACCACTGGTGGGTATGTTTAAAGAAAAACTCCTTTCTGGGAGGAGAGCAAGATGGAAATGTACAGTTGAAAACTACAGTGTACAAATACATTATATACAAGGTAAAATGAATATAGTAGCTGACGCATTATCTAGGAACCCGAACACAATTCAGGTTGCGGCGTTAGATCTCAAAGGAAATATCCCAAACCACGAGGATATCGCAAAGGCACAAAGACTTGACCCAGTATGGTCAAAAGTAATATACAAGTTAGAAAGTGGAGATGACATACAATTACCCAAACTGCATGTCCCACTTGAACAATTCACAATGGTCAATAATACATTATACAAAATTAACTCTAAACAACCAAAACGCCAAAGAAATACTTCAACCAGTTGGTAGTACCTAATGACATGATACCCCAAGTATTACGAATGATACACGACAGCCCACATGCAGGACACCCTGGAAAGGATAAGACATTCAACCAAGCCCAGCTATTATATTACTGGCCTTCATTACGAAGAGATATACACAATCATATAGACAGATGCGAATCATGTGCGAAACACAAAGGATACCCAATCACACCTGCACCGATGGGTAATTACCCAGTACCACATCAACCATGGGACGTTGTCGCTGTTGATTTACTCAAGATGCCATTATCATACAATAATAACCTATACTTATTCGTACCAACGGATCATTTTTCCCGTTATGTCATTTTAGCTCCAATTAAAGATAAGACAGCAGAGACAGTAGCAAAGGCAATAACAGATAATGTAATATGTCGCTTTACTACCCCAAAGGTATTAATAAGTGATAATGGAGGAGAATTTAATTCTGAGATCTTACAAGAAATATGTAAACAATACAACATTAAAAAGGTTAACGTTTTGGCCTATCACC
The DNA here is from genome assembly GCF_032717465.1 of Coenobita brevimanus. Classification (NCBI taxonomy): domain Eukaryota; kingdom Metazoa; phylum Arthropoda; class Malacostraca; order Decapoda; family Coenobitidae; genus Coenobita; species Coenobita brevimanus. The sequence goes on from NC_137054.1 coordinate 34,554,737, forward strand.
CAGCATCGAATGGGTTGGTAGAGAGACAAAATAAAAAGGTATTAGATGTGCTACGACACATTCTCAAGTGAAAATTATGCAAGCTGGGATGATTGGATTCCCCAGAGTAGAGGCCTCCATTAATGGGTCTATAAATAAATCCATTGGTGACACACCACATTTCATTATATATGGCACAGATAAAAAATTACCATATGAGCTCCTAGAAGGTGACAGCATGCCTATATACAATTACGATGATTACTCTAAACTCCGTTTACGTGAATTCCAGGACATTCACAAAAGAGTGCAAAAACAATTAACGATGTCCAAGGAAGAAATGACGGAGGCATTTAACAAAAAGGCAAAAGATTCACCTATCAGCTTAGGAGACATTGTTTACGGTGTCATTCATACGAGAGACAATAAATTATCCCCTAAATTTGAGGGCCCATACAGAGTAATTAACATAAAGGCAAACAAAGTTTTAATTAAGTCACTTTCAAGTGGCGAGGAAAAACAAGTTCATATTGACCATTTAAAACGAGTTTCAAGGGAATTATCACATAATTATTCAGCCTCGGATACAACCGAACAGGTGAACGTACCTCAAGAAACCAAGCAAGAACACAACAATGATTACAAAAAGAAATTAAGGTCATATACCAAACAATCGAACATAGGTGCAACTATTCCAATGAAATCTACAGTACATCATTTACGAGAATTAAATATCGATTTAAACTCCTTCTATAAATGAAATAACAGCCAACCGTAACGCACATCATCACTATCATCAACCACAGCTTTATAGGAAATTAATAGATTTTTTTCGGTAGGTTACGATGAAGGGACTTCTGCTATGGATTCTCCTATACATAGTAAGGGTATATGCGCACCTAGACCCCAAGCATATAGTACGACAAGGATGCCTCATAGCTCCAACGGCCACGACTACAATCGTCAAGGACGTCATGAGTACTGAAATAAGTCTAGATTACTTGTATGACTTACCTACTTATATAGAAAGACTTGCGACGCCGATGCGAACTCTGGACTTCAAGATAGGGAATTATGTTTCACAATCACATATCACCAAGGAAGTGGATGAAATGGTGAAGTTAGCGAAATGGAAACTAGAACAGGCGAAGTCAACTATGCTCGTCATGATCCAAGATCTCCCATCTTATGGAACAGAGGTGCTGAGCGACAGGAACAACATCACACGTACTCGCCAAAAGCGCGGTTTGTTCGATCTGGGCGGCGCAATTCTTGGGAACATCTTTGGATTGGCTACAGAGGATGACCTTAAAGAAATAAACAAAAAATTTAATAAGATAGCTCAGGTACTAACATACCAAGATAAATTCATCACAGGACAGAACTTGGCAATGAAAACAATTGTGAAAAATCTGAAACAAGCAGAAAACGTAGCTCTCGAGAGTATAGATAAAATAAATAACTTGGAGGGTAACGTTACCCTTTTCCAGCACTTCTCCATCATCACAGAACATATTGACACGATTCTACTACAATTAGAGAACACTAGAGATCATTTCCGGGCACTTATGCAAGGAATTTCGAATGCTGGTGATGGCAAGATCACAAATGACTTACTCCCAGTTCATGAGCTACGTCAGATAGTTAGTCAAGGCATACATAAACATAAATTGAAGCCATTGTTCCGCAGTAGGGAATTTATGCAATATTACCCGTACTTGGAAGCAACACTAACACCAACATCAGTGATAGTTCATGTACCATTCATCACGGAAGACCTGTTCACAGTATACCAAATACACCCCTTCCCCTATAGAAACAACAACACTTTAGTCATCATCAACATCAACACAGACACCGAACTCATCATGGTCTCCAAGAGACGAGACACTGTCACTTTCGCAAGTGAGTCAACGATTGAGCGAAAGTGCCGCACATACTTACATGCTGTTCATCTTTGTCCTGCGTACATTTTCACGTTTCAGCCTACTGATACGGTCCCTTGTGAAATGGCTATCATCAGCAATAACAATATTCATCATCATTGCAACTTCACTTTTGCTCCAGATAAACTTGTACACCATCAACGCATTGGACACTTTCGCAGTTTTTTATTTCCCTCATAACACATCAGTTTACATAGTCTGTCCAGATATACCACCATCTCATACATCAGCCTCAGGATTATACATAGCACCAGACTACTGTGCGGTATTTACACCATCCATGTCTACTTTTTCCACCATCAATCACTACGCCATTATCAACCATACACACAAACATTTCCACCCACTGCCTGATATGGACTTAAACATGAGCACAAGTATTAAGTTGACTTCACCTAAGTTTGAAACTATGCAGCTGATCAATGAAACAATGAAGCCCTGGGAAGATTTGAGTTTGAGTATGTTCAACCCATATTATGTGTATAGCCAAGCACCTTCTGTCTTCATAATTATCTGCATTGTGGTTGCAGTATTGCTGTTGGCCATGCACAGAATGCATGCAAGAATTGCTAATTTGGAGTCATTGTTTAGTGGGGGGAGAGTTAACATCACAGTTAACCACCCTGAATGAAGTGTATATATTTTGTATATAGTATTAATTATATATAAACAAAAAAAAAAATATATAATAATAATAATAATAATAATAATAATAATAACACAAAGAAGAATGACCCATATATGACAAACCAGTACCATTATCTTTGAATGAAATATTAATAACTCTTACAATAATCTTAATTTTAAACTATTTTTATTCTTGCATGTATGCATTTCACTATAATAACCCAAGTACATACTGTATTACAGTTAAATAATTTACTTTAATGCATTTATTCCAATATGTATTCAACTTATTTAAAATGTAATATTACTGAATAATCACTATTTACTATGAATAATATATGTATACAATATTCATACAATTATGTTACTTTACAATATTATGTATTTCACTTAATTAGCTTATAAGTTCATTATAATGTGTATGTAGTATGTATTAATATATTATAACTATTAAATGTCGATGGTACGTCATTTTCTTCATGTGCCGAGCAAATATAGGACTACATAATAGATAGATAGATAAATAGATAGATAGAGAGACAGATAGAAGCAGGAAGTCAAATGATGAGAAGGTGTTGTGTTTGCGAGAAGCGAGCAGCGCTAAACGCTTACACGGAGGAAAGCTGACGACAGCGGCCAGTAAGGAGATGATTCAGTTAGCTGTCAGCAGTCCTCTCGTGAGAAAGTTCTGTTGCCATGAGGAAGATACGTGACACACACACCCTACTACACGAGATGTTAGGAAAGAGAGTTTAGAAGGAGACAAGCGACCCTAGAGAGAGGTCGAGACGGAGATTAGCTTTAGAACAGAGAGAGAGAGAGAGAGAGATAGCGAGACAGGGAGGTAGCTACCCAGGACTTATACTATTATACCTGTTTAATATTTCCAAGACAAATAAAAATAGTCCCATACTATTCTTTACCTCTCCCGTCACTACATGACATCTGGTGGGGAAACTACTACAAGATATAAAAGCCGCTCGACCACAAGTCTAAAATATACTTCTCTACAATTAACTACAAAGTCTTTATGACAGTTACCATCCAGCGAAGTAAATGGTTTCCTGGTGTTAAGGAAACCATTTGGCTTGTCATTCAGTGTAGAGTCACCCACAAGCAGAAGGAGGAGAAAAGAATGAAGGAAAGAAATACAGAAGAGGGAGTGTAAAGTTCCCCACAGGCAGGACAAGGAAAGAATGAACGAAAGGAAGACAGAAGAGGATGGAAGGAAAGAGGGATGGAGGAGAAGAAAGGGCAGACACCCGAGAGCAGCACTACATCGAGTAAGTGGATGGTGAGCGTCCCCACCTACCACAATATATATATATATATATATATATATATATATATATATATATATATATATATATATATATATATATATATATATATAGCGTGTAACACGATGTATGATAAAATCTTACACCAATTATCTGTCATGCAATTTTGAGTATATTTTGTTCTATAAACATATACTCTCTGTGGCCCCAGTTCAGTACCCAGCATTCGGCTGTTTAGGTGTAAAAGTGTCGTGGCTTGCATATGCCATTGGGTGGGAGCTTTGCACGGTGACGGGAGACAAGTATTAATAGCTTATACTCTACTGTACATGAAAATCCCATATCCTATCAGTACAAACGGGTTTTAAGATGGAACTTTACGTAGTCTATTGATTCTTTAACAACGTCATGCGTTCCTGCAATTCTTTTGGACAAAGCAACTGTAATTAAGGATAAAATTCAAATTTTATGGCTTGCAAGGGAGTAGGAAGGGAGTAGAGGCTGGTGTGTTGTTGCCAGTTATGGAATGTATGGTTTGTAGGATATAACTACCAGCATTATCATAACCCCCCAGGTCATTCAATGAAAAAGTGTTATTGTACAGGGAAGTTAGCGTCACTTTATATCAGGAAGAATATTATTTATCACAATTTTTCAGCTGTAAGCAAATGTGGCACCATTGGGTATCTCCACCTGTATTCTGTGGCTGCAGCACTGGCATTTGCATCGCAGAACCCATAAAAATAGACGATATCTGCATATTCGTCATTGCTGTATGTACGTGGCATGCTGTTTCATGAACAAATGAAGGTGAACCCAGTGTACAACTGAACGCGGAGAACACTATTTGAAGTGTTTGCCTCGCTCGCAAATTTTCCCATTCAAATGACACCATGGAGGCAGGGTTGCCAAGTTCTTATCATCAGTCTCACTAGTTTAGTCCTGAACACTTGCTAGAACTTCGTTAGATAATAAACTGTGCAAAACATCACTAGAAAATATAATTAGAATATCACCTAAATATGACAAAAATATCCAGAATGTAGCTAGATATCATGATGCCAGATGTAAAATAGTGCTACTAGGTAGAAGCAAAAAATAGTTCTAGCTGCAAAGTCGTTAAATTGGCAATCCTGCGTCACTACTCTCACGTCAACATCATATGAAAGAAATGGTCCCATGTTTACTTGCAGCAGAAAAATTTTTATGAATAGTATTATTACTCCTGACTTAAAGTGACGCTAGTCACTCATTACAGTAAAGTTTTGTCATTGAATAAACTGTGGGTGTTTTGGTAAATGCTGGTAGTAATATCCCACAAATCATACATTACATAACTGGCAACAACACACCAGCCTCTCACTCCCTCCTTAGTTCCTTGCAAGCCATAAAATTGAATTTAATCCTTAATTACAATCAATTTGTGCAAAAGAATTGCAGGAATGCATGACTTGATGTAAAAGAATCAATAGACTATGTAAAGTTTCTTCTTAAAACTCGTTTGTACTGATAGGATATGGGATTTTCATGTACAATACAGAATAAGCTAATAATACTCGTCTACCGTCGCCCTGCTAACCTTCCACGCGATGGCACATGCAAGCCACGAAACTTTTACGCATAAATAGCCGAATGCTGGGTACTGAACTGGGGTCGCAGAGAGTATACTGGAATGTTTATAGAACAAACTATACTCAAAATTGTATGATAGATCATTGATGTAAGATTTTATCATACGCCGCATTGCACCCTGGAGAGAGAGAGAGAGAGAGAGAGAGAGAGAGGTAATTTGATAACTTCCTAAAAATCTGACACTTGGTTTCGTACACGTAGAGGTGTCTTCCTTTACTTTTTCCTCCACTCCATATGGCTTCCTTTAATCCTTTCCATCTTCAGTTTAATTTTATTATTCCTATTTCCATTTCTGTCTCTACCTCCCTTCCATTCTCCACACATCTTCCTCTTGCACCTTCCTCTTCCTTTTCTCTTTTTCTCCCTGTCTCCCCTTTTCCTCTCCCCTCTATCAATTTTCTTCTTTTTCCTTTCCTTGCCTTCCCTTCCCATTGTGTCTTTCACACCTCTCCCCCCTTACCCTTCAAATACCTTCCTCCTCCTCCTCGTTCTCCACTTTTTCCTGTTCCTCCTTCTGTTCATCTTATTTTTCCTCTTCTTCATACTTCATGCCTTTTGCTTTCAAGTCTTATTCAGCATTTTTTTCTTTGTCTTTATTGCTTCATCCTCATAATGTGACATGCCATAACTTATCACATATCCTTTTTTCCTTCATCGAAAACTTTTATTTAGCTATATTCAGCGAACTTGAAATGCACAGAATAAAATAATTCTGTTTTTAATCCATCCACTTAAACGGAATAGTAATCTCTGTGTCTAGAAAACTGTCTTAAGTTGAGAGTATTTATATGAAGATTATAGTCGAGGACTTAGGTGATTAAAATTGCCCGCCAGTTTATACTTATCATCTTCGGCATTAATATTACTTTTCGTTATCATCATTATATTCTCCCCCTCCCACACACACACATTCAGCTTATATATATATATATATATATATATATATATATATATATATATATAGATATATATATATATATATATATATATATATGGTAGAGTGTGCGTTTCGTACACGGGTGAACCAGGGTTCGCGGCCCGCCAGGGTCATAAACTTTGGGAGTGTTCACCTGCCCACGTACTACATTGTCGGACACCTGGGGTGCTGTGGTTGAACCAGTGTCGCTTACTGTAAACTATGCTTGCACCCAGTCGGCTTGCGCGGGCCGATTACACTTGGTTCACAGACTACACACACATCCAAAGCCACTCCAACACTACAATTACACTAACAAGCACTTCTCACCCTACATACAATCTCTACTAGACAGCCTAAGCCACTTGGTAGAGATACATTGGCTGTATCGTCCCGACTTCGGTCGGGATAGGCCGGTCCTGCAGTGGATACTCAAAACGATGATGATGATGATGATGATGATGATATATATATATATATATATATATATATATATATATATATATATATATATATATATATATATATATATATATAAAGAGAGAGAGAGAGAGATTTTTGGTTTATTTGAAATCGTATAATAATTTTTCTACCCTTAATCGGCACAAAACTTGCAAAAGTGGCGATATTGGCATGGAAAAAGAGAGAGAGAGAGAGAGAGAGCGAGAGAGAGAGAGAGGTGAAGTGTGTTGAATAGAGGAATGTTAACAGCAGTCCCTCACCGGCACAGTCGCACCCACACATCTCTCTCTCTCTCTCTCTCTCTCTCTCTCTCTCTCTCTCTCTCTCTCTCTCTCATTTCGTTATTTTCCTTCTTCTCTCCCACTACTACTCCTGTTACTTGGCCTCTCTTTCTTCCAAATTCCTTTCCCCCTCTTATTCTTCCACTTGCCCATTCTTTCTTCTCGTTTCTTTCTTCACACATTCCCAGTGTCCCAGTCCCTCTCTCTTTCCTTCCTTCTTTCTTCCCTGCCTCCTCCCCCTCTCTTCTAAACTTCTGTTCCTCATACTCCTTCCCTCCTTGTTTTTTTTTTTCTAATAATCTCTCTCTCTCTCTCTCTCTCTCTCTCTCTCTCTCTCTCTCTCTCTCTCTCTCTCTCTCTCTCTCTTCTACACTCTTATCCTCTTTCGCCTTGTTCTCATGTTCTCTCGTTCCCTTCTCGTTCTTCCTCTCTCTTGCCCTCCCACTCCCTTGGTCTCTCCTTGACATTTTCTCTCTCCCACTCCTCTCTTCCCACTCTTTCCCCCATTCCCTCAACCCCCTTTCCTTTTTTTTTTTATCTCTCCTATCTTCCCCACCTCCCTCGCTCCCTCCTCTTATCCCTCCTCGCCTCCCCTCTGTCCCTCCGTGCGTCCTCCTTTCATTGTCTCCCTATTTTCCATCCTTTCTTCCTTCCCTGGCTGCCCTCTTTCCCCCCCTCCTCCCTTCCTTCCTTTCCTCCCTTCCTGTCTCCATTTCTTTCTTCTTCCCTCCTTCCCTCCATCTCTCCCTTCCTTGTTCCCTCCTTTCCTCCATCCCTCCCTCCCATCCTTCCTTTCCTCCATCTCTCCCTCCCTTCCTTCCTTTGCTCTGTCCCCACCTTTGTTTTGTTGTCGTTCCCTCTCCTTTTATTTTTCTTTTTTTCCCTGCCTCCTTTCCTCTACCTGGCAAAAGAGTCTACCGAGGATAAACTTACCACTCGTTGTTATTGTTCATTTTGCAATCTTAGGCCGCAATTTGATACCAGCTGACTGGTGAGAAAAGGAATGGAGTTAGGGACTGGTGAGGTTAAAGTAGGAACAGGTGGAGCAAAATAAGAAATTTTAAAAAATCGTGGTAGGGAAAATATCGGTTGATATTACGGACGGGGCGAAGTGAACTTAGGAAAACAGACGTAGAGGGGTGACATTAGGAACTCTTTGTGGTGAACAAAGGGATGTGAGGGGCAGAATATGATGCTATAATTAGGGATTAAACGGTAGAATATTTGCAAAACAAGGGACTGGTGTGGGACACAACGACAGAGATTAAGGTGAAACGTGTGGGGTATACTATGGGGTTAGTCTATGATATGAGAAGGGTGAAAACACTTGAAGGGTTACAGCAGGTGAGATGAAGTACAGACTACATGGTACCACTGACAGATTAGGAAATTATTCAGAAAAGGAGTAGGATTATGGACTGGGGTCAGAAAGGAAGTGAAAGTAGGGTCAGGACCTGAATAAGGATGACATAAGGGACTTGAGGAAGCAGGATAGGATTGATGTTAAGAATTAGTAGGGAGAATAAGGAAGTGAGTTGAGGGACTGGTGGAAAAGAGTGGAGGTGAAATAAGGGGTTAGAAGAACCGAGTTAAGGAGAGAGAGAGAGAGAGAGAGAGAGAGAGGGACCGAAATAAGCACAAGCAAGGAAACACACACACACACACACACACACACACACACACACACACACACACACACACACACACACACACACTCACACGCACACACACATGAATAAACATGAACACGCAAACACTGAAAGTATGCACAAACACACACAAACACACACACACACACACACACACACACACACACACACACACACACACACACAACTCACTTCGTCTCTCTTTCTCTCTCTCTCTCTCTCTCTCTCTCTCTCTCTCTCAAATGTTTGGGGGAAGAATTACAGATTTCAATGGAAGGTAAACAGTTATGATTATTATTTTGATTAATTTGGTCTTAATATATTTTTCATTTAAAGATTTTTAAGCTGCTTGTTTAGTGGTAGATGAAGAATAAAATAACTATTCACTAAAATAAATGATAAAGAGAGTGTAGCGGGAGAGAGAGATACATAAACACGCACAATGGTTCCAAAAGAGAAGATTAGAACCAGTAAAGGAGTGTGTTGTAAGGAACTAATAAAAGAACACTGCTCTGTCACACAACAATTATTTAAAAAGGGGGGGAAGAGGAAAAGTTGTGTTTGACAAAGCCTAACGAAATGGCGAAAGGAAGGCGAAGAAAGCAAGAACGGTGACAGCAAAAGAGAAACACTGAAAAGAAAATAGTTGTGCGCAAGACGGTTGCTTGGATACAAAGGCACAAAATAAAAAGAAATGGATGAAAGATGCGTTGGAACACAGGGCAGGAATGGATAGAGAGGCAAGTCAAAGTCTCAGGAAAAATGGGGTTGCAACAGGAGAAAAAAGGAGGAATAGGTGCAACAAGCGAAAAGTTGTTTGATAAATTTTGACGTGGGGCGAACCTAGGAACAATAAATGCGACAGATGAAAGAGAACTGCCTGAGAATTTAGAGGAGATGGAAAGTGCTGGAGAAGGACTAAATTGAGCAGATTTTTTTTTTTTTTTTTCTGTAGTATGTTTGATTCGGGAAAATATGAATATTTGGTTGCACCCATGTCCTCTACATGCATGGGAACGAGAATCGGATAGTAATTTAATTTTAATGTGTTTAACCCGCCCTGTCCCGTCGACATATGGGTACATTGCAACATTTTGCATTTGCCAGTCCCGGCGATGTACTGGTACGTCATGCAATTGCAAGGTCCCTAATTTGCACAATTTTCAATTTTCGTGCATGATTTTTCGTACATATACACAGGACACCTTCCTCTATTCCTCTTCAAGATGCCAAGCAGGGACAATGCCTTACACCGCATAACCTCCCCCTCCCCCCCTCATGCCATTGTCTCAGCAATTCACCTGTAATCAGTGACCTGGCCAGTAAAGACATTCAGGGCCAGGGTGATTCCCCAATCGATGACAATGTGGAGGACAAAGTTTACATAGCATTAGAGGAAGAAACAGTCAGAAATAATGATCAGGTAATGTGGCAAAAGAAGGTCAGGTATGGTGATGAGTTAGTGAGTGAAACAATGCTTATAATGCCTATATTACTGTTTGAAAACCAATATACTCTCGTACTACATATAAATTCGTACCAAGTAAATAAATAAATACCGTTTATGAGTGGTGTGAAATAGTTACCCTCCCATAGAACTCGTTTTCTTTGGTGCCAGCCTGTTAGAAAACCTAGTCAGGTAAGGAGGTCCTGGTACCTGGATCGAGTATTTTAAATCTCAGGTGAGCGATTTCTCTGTGAATTTTCAATGTTTCTCAACAAAAGCGGAGGTTTTAGCCAAAAAAAAAAATTTCGAAAATACATCGGCATTGGGGGGTGTCGGAGGTGCAAAATAGCTCGGGACGCGACGGGTTAACGGCATATTAGCTCAGATACTGGAAAATTTTATTGACAAGTATGTATAATATTGGTAATGCTGATCGTTAGGAATAGCAGAGGTGACAAGGATAGTCAGAGTCTGTGCTCTCTGTCCGAACAGTAGTGCGACTTGCCCAGCCTTGATGATGATGCGGTGAGATCCACAGTGTTATAGCACTGTATGATGCAGTTAAGTATTCTTAGACTAAGGTACCTACAGTTATGCGTGTCATTCATTCCCTGTGTCAGCCACCGCATCTTTCACAATAGGGTTTTGTAACTTGCTGTTCGGCACACGGCTGTTAGCTGTTTGAGTTGATAGAGGGAAGGAAGGAAGGAGAGGAGCCAGTGTTCTGACATCTGATAATTGTTTTTATCCCTGGTCATGTCTAAGCTTACCAGCAGAGTTAAAGGCACTGTTTTCTATTAATGGTACGAATTATGACATGTTACTGAGAGGTTTTTGCTTCGGTCCTCCACTTCTCTCTTATACTCTGCCATTTTCTCATCCTCTTGTAACCTTTCCACTCTCCTTGCAACTACTCCTTCCTCTCGTCTTTCCCTTCTTCTATTCCTATATCTTGAATTCTAATTCTGGCCACCACCAAGTAGTGGTCAGAAAGTCCACTCCCCCAACCTCTATAAACTCTTGCATCCATTACACATCTTCGCATCCTTTCATCCACACACACATAATCAATCATTGCCTTCCTTTCATTCAGTTCACCACCCACCCTTCTCATCACTCGCCATGTATACCTGTGGATCATTTTATGCCTGAAGAGGGTAAGAGTTCCCAAACACCTCGTGTACAGTCACTTATTAATTCATTATTTCCTCCAGACCACTTTCTCCAGCGTAAAGGACACAGGTATACTTAAAAAAAATAAAGCGTATGAAGATGTAGAGATGGCCAGGTTCCCAAAAATATTGGAACAATGTAGAGGCAGTAAACTGACATGTAATCCCAGCCCTATTTTTTTTTTTTTTGTAGCAGAATTTTGTGTACTGCATGGCTGGTTAGTAACTACTATTATGATGACATTTTTCAGACGTACTTGTGATACACTATAATGACACTTACCGGAGGAAAGAAAAGCAGAGCTGAGATTATATGTTGCTTTACTGCCATTACCTAGTTCCGATAGTCTTTCATTGTAATATATCTATATCTATATCTATCTATCTACCTATCTATAGATAGATAGAGAGAGAGATTTAGATATAGATAGACAGTTAGATGAATATAAAGAGAGAGAGAGAGAGCCTCTGTGGTACAGTGGTAGAGTGTGCTTTTTCGTAAACGGGTGAGCCAGGGTTCACGCCCCGCCAGGGTAATAAACTTTGGGAGTGTTCACCCGGCCACGTACTGCATTGGCGGTCACAAGGGGTGCTGTGGTTGAACCGGTGTCGCTGACTATAAAGTGTGCTTGCACCCAGTAGCCTTGCGCGGGCCTATTACACTTGGTTCACAGACTACACACACATCCAAAGCCACTCCAACACTACAGTTACACTTACAAGCACTTCTCACGCTACATACAATCTCTGCCAGACAGCCTAAGCCACTTGCTAGAGATACATTGGCTGCATCGTCCCGACTTCGGTCGGGATAGGCCGGTCCTGCAGTGGATACTCAAACGGCTGATGATGATGATGATTATATATATATATATATATATATATATATATATATATATATATATATATATATATATATATGTACTTGTTTTATTGATCTTTTAAAGTCCCTGTGTAAGAAAATTCATCTCTCTAAAGCTTTTCGACTTAAACACATCCTAGTAGTGAAGAGATTAATGAAGATTCTGACTAGCCTCGTCTAGTTCAAGAAGTCTCTCTAGAGTTGAATAAAACTGTTGAAGAAAATGACAAGAAAGAGCACTCAGTGAGCACAACACCGATGCTTTGCAATCGGTTTATGACAACATTTGCCATACCCCTGTGACCTTGGCCTTTGACCATTGTTCTCAAACTAAATACTTCACATTTGCGTGATCATGAGCCCCTCCATTAAGTTTGGTTCAAATTGGATTATAAGTGTTTAAGCTGACCTTTCCCTGTGACCTTGACCTTTGTTCTATTGTTCTCAAAACTGGACATTGCAGTCAATGCCTGATCCTAAATCGGTCCACCAAGTTTACCCCTAACTGTATGACAGCTCCTTGAGTTAAAGAGCCGAAAGCCTGACACTGTCCTGTTATCTTAAATTTTCAAAGATTGTTCTCAGAAATAAAACACTTATGCCCACTTCTACCAAGTTTCGTTAGAAAAAGACTTTTTCTCAGGCAATATGTACCGTATCTGAGACCCAGTGGAGAATGCAATCCGTCTCTGAAAATAATAGATAAACAGGGGGATTGGTTTTCCCAGTTTAGAGCCAGAGGAGTCTAAAAAAGAAGAATGAAGGAGAACATGGAGAGATCAAGATTTCCTTCGATTATGCTGTATCAAGTTAGCATACTATTAAAGCTACCCTAGGTGGTGTTTCAGATATAGAAAACCTTGAGGATTATGGCTAGGTAATTAAACAATATAATATCATCGTGTCTGGGAGTTGTGAGGGATCATATATATATATATATATATATATATATATATATATATATAGTGCAGTACAGTATCACCGAGGGCAACCAAACAACCCCAGAAGGAGCCCACAGAGGAGCAAATACAGCGCGACTGGACTCCGGGCAACAGGAACACATGTCCGCCCGGGCCGCGTGCCCCTGTGACCCGGAGCTCACCCGCTGCCACCATAGCAGGAAAGCGAGACTAAATGCTCTCAACTCTCCAACTCGAATTCTTCCCGCTCCTTCTGGCACCTTGCCAAAAATCTTTCTAACAACTTTACCTCATCATCCTTCCCTCCTCTTTTCTACTCTGATGGTTCTGTAGCTATTTCTTCTACTGATAAAGCAGATCTCTTTGCACAGACTTTCTCCTCCAATTCCACCTTAGACGATTCCAGTGCTGTTCCTCCATCACTTCCCCCCTCTGACTTCCTCATGGCTGACATTAAAATTTCTTCAGTTGATGTATTTTCTGCCATCACTGGCCTCATTACTAACAAGGCATATGAGCTTGATGGGGTCCCTCCTATTGTTCTCAAGAACTGTGCTTCTGTGCTTACACCCTGCCTAGTCAAACTCTTTCGCCTTTGTCTGTCAACTTGTACCTTTCCTTCTTGCTGGAAGTTTGCTCTCATTCAGCCAGTCCCAAAGAAGGGTGACCACTCCCAACCCTCCAACTATCGTCCAATTGCTTTAACGTCCTGTATTTCAAAAGTTTTCGAGTCAATTCTCAATAGAAAAATTTTAAGGCATCTTTCGTATCACAACCTTCTTTCCGATCGTCAGTATGGGTTCCGTCAGGGACGCTCCACTGGCGATCTTCTCACCTACCTTTCAGACTCCTGGTCATCCTCCTTTCGGAATTTTGGCGAAAGCTTTGCCATTGCACTTGACATCTCAAAGGCTCTTGATCGAGTCTGGCATAAATCTTTCATTTCCAAACTGCCCTCCTACGGTTTCTATCCTTCTATCTGTGCCTTCATTGCTAGCTTCCTTTCTGGTCGTTCTATAGCTGCTGTTGTAGACGGCCATCGTTCTTGTCCTAGATCTATCAACAGTGGTGTTCCTCAGGGCTCTGTCCTATCACCAACTCTCTTCCTTTTATTCATGAATGATCTTCTAAGCTGTAGATCTAACCCTATCCACTCATACGCTGATGACTCCACCCTTCACCTTTCCATTCGGTTCCCGCAACGCCCATCTCAACAGTTGCTTCAACAAACAAGGGATGAGGCTATGGTACACCTAATGTCTGACTTGGCTCGTATCTCTGACTGGGGTAAAATTAATATGGTTGTTTTTAATGCATCTAAGACTCAGTTCTTACACCTATCAACCCGACAAAATCTTCCACAGGCATACCCATTAATGTTTAATAATATTCAGCTTAATCCTGCATCATCCTTGAACATGCTTGGGGTTTCATTTACTCGGGACTTATCTTGGAAAGATCATATTACATCTCTTGTAAAATCTGCTTCCAAGAGATTGGGTGTGCTAAGCTGACTCCGCTCTTTCTTTACCCCTGCACAATTGTTGACTCTATACAGGGGTTTTATCCGCCCCTGTGTGGAGTGCAACTCTCGTGTGTGGGGAGGCTCCCCACATACAGCTCTTCTCAATAGGGTGGAGTCAAAGGCTTTTCGTCTCATTAACTCTCCTCCTCTTACTGACTCCCTTCAACCTCTGTCTCTTCACCGCACTGTTGCATCTTTATCTCTTTTCTATCGCTACTTTAATGGTCACTGCTCCTCTGAACTGACTGCTTACATTCCTCCACCTCTACGACGGGCGCGTAGCACCCGTCTGGCAGCAAACTCTCATCCCTTTTCTGTCCAGCTCTCTAATGCAAGAGTTTACCGTTACTCCCAGTCTTTCATTTATGCAACAGGTCAGCTCTTGAACTGTCTCCCTCTGTCTGTATTTCCTGCTGCCTATGATCTCCAGTCTTTCAAACGCAGTGTGTCCAAGCATCTCAAAATGATCGGATCTTGAATTTGGCTCTCTATTGTATTTTGTTTTTCTCTTGGAGAGAACTGTTACTGCGGGCTCATGGCTTTTGGTTCCTTCTTCCTTGCATAAAAAAAAAAAAAATTTCCAGGCGAATCGACCACTGACAACCATGGGGTGGAGCTATTGCTCTAGCTCCAGTCAGCACCCCTGAGACAGCTGGTAGCTATTCAACCCTCCTACAGAGATGGCCTGCAGCTGCTCTGGAGGTAACAAGGAGACGGCTGGTAGCCACTCCCGCCTTCAATAGGAGACGGCCAGAAGCTGCTCTGAACGTGCTCTAAACGAGACGGCCAGTAGCCGCTCGATCCTCCTACAGGAGACGGCCTGCAGCTGCTCCGGAGGTAACAAGGAGACGGCCGGTAGCCGCTCCAAAGGTGCCCTTGAGTTGGCCTATAGCTGCTTCCTTCCCCAGGCCACGGCCAGTAGCTGGGCCTTAGCAACGGCTGGTAACCGTACCCTTAGAAAGTCACGGCCAGTAGCCGGTCCCTACAGCAGGAGACAGCCGGTAGCCACTCCTCCGTCAGGTGCTGACTCATGTCCATGTAACTATAACTCGGAGGGAGACCCCAGCCTGGAGGAATATTGGAGAGGCCCTGTAACTAGCACCGGGTTCTTCTCACAGCAGCCAGTTCCTGAGAGGACCCACCTGATGGACCCTGGTGGAGGCGACGCCACAGCCCACTCCTGACGGCGCCTCCAGACCTCCCCCAGGACCCCCGAGGGGGGACACCCCTTCGCCCCGACGCCAGAGATCTTCGTCCTCCGTCAGGCACCTGAGCAAAAGGTTCAGGCAGCTTTTCGGCCCCAGCTCTGAGGGCCAGACTCCCGCCCCAAGCCCTGAAAGTGCGGGACCCTTCGCCACCAGCAGCCCCAGACGAGAGAGGACGTCCCTACGTGTGATCCCATGGCCCCTGAATACAGAGGCCCCTGGCAGAACTTAGCCCCGTCAGTAGTGAGGCTGAGTCGTCTCCACCGCCCTTATACCTGACCGCCAGTACGCCCAGTCCCTACAGTGAGTGACAGTGAAAGCACAATGCCCGTGACATAGTGAAGTAAGGGTAAAACATGAGTGTCAGAATATGGAAAGTCAGTTCGTGAAACATCAGTAATAATATAAAAGAGAGGTGGAATAAGTAAGGTAACAGTGAAACAGTGAACATGGCAAGGCGGTGAAATAAGGGTCTATCTCAGTGAACATGCTACCAAATAGTGACACCGACTCACATTAAGATCATACGGAGAACCCAGTGCAAGAGTACTAATTAACGACCCGACCTACAAACCAGTTAGCCTGCCAGCAGAGAAAATAGTGCCACAAACTCAACCGGTATACAGAACCTAGACTTTCCCAAAATAATAATGTTTAGCTTCTCTGCCCTAAGTGCTATTCACCTTACCCGATCGTGTCCTAAGTAGTATCCTGTGCGATACTAACACCCGATATCTAAGCCTTAGAATTATAATTGTCCAGCATAACTGTATTTGTGACATCTGCCCGTTCCACTATAGAATTAAGCAATACACATGTAAGGGTGTTGCCTTGAGTTTTTGTGTCCTGCCTCTCTCTTATTTGTCTAAGCTCCGGTCTAGAAAGAGAACCCAGCTGCACACTAGGAGTTAGAGGGACGGGAAGCCGACCCTAAAACACCTATCTATCTATCTTGGCAATCCCGCAAAGGGTGGCCATTGGACACTGACTTAGTTGTTTTACAGGGAGGGGCACCAACCCTCCACCAACCCACTTGTTGACACGTAGGGAGCAAGTATGGTTTGGTTATATGGTTACCACCCACATATATATCTTACGTAGTGTACTATTAAGTATGCTTGCACCCAGTCGGCTTGCATGGGTCGATTACACTTGATTCACAGACTACACACTAATCCAAAGCCACTCCAACACTACAATCACACTTACAAACACTTCTCAACATACATACAGTCTCTACCAGACAGCCTATGCCACTTGGCAGAGATACATAGGCTGTATCATCCTCACTTCGGTCGGGATAGGCCTGTGCTGCAGTGGACACTCAAATGGCTGATGATTTTATATATATATATAGTATATATATATATATATATATATATATATATATATATATATATATATATATATATATATATATATATATATATATATATATATATATATATATATATATATATATATATATATATATATACATGTAAGGGTGTCCACTGTAGCACCGGCCTATCCCGACCGAAGTGAGGATGATACAGCCTATGTATCTCTACCAAGTGGCATAGGCTGTCTGGTAGAGACTGTATGTATGTTGAGAAGTGCTTGTAAGTGTGATATATATATATATATATATATATATATATATATATATATCTCCATATCTCTATCTCAATATCTATATCTATATCTATCTCTCTCTCTCTCTCTCTCTCTCTCTCTCTCTCTATATATATATATATATATATATATATATATATATATATATATATATATCTATCTATCTCTATCTCTGTCTCTATCTCTATCTCTATCTGTGTCTCTATCTCTGTATATCTATCTCTATCTCTATATATCTATCTATCTATATATATCTATATCTATCTATCTATCTATCTATTTATCTATCTATCTATCTATATATATATATATATATATATATATATATATATATATATATATGTGTGTGTGTGTGTGTGTATACTCTGTCGTGTTCTATAAAGTATGCTTGCACCCAGTCGGCTTGCATGGGCCGATTACGCTTGGTTCACAGACTACACACACATCCAAAGCCACTCCAACACTACAATCACACTAACAGTAACTTCTCACCCTACATACAATCTTTACCAGACAGCCATTGCCACTTGGCAGAGATACACAGGCTGTATCGTTCCCACTTCAGTCGGGATAGGCTAGTCCTGCAGTGGACATTCAAACGGCTGATGGTAATTATATATATATATATATATATATATATATATATATATATATATATATATATATATATATATATAACCGGCCTATCCCGACCAAAGTGGGGTTGATACAGCCTATGTATCTCTACCAAGTGGCATAGGCTGTCTGGTAGAGATTGTATGTAGGGTGAGAAGTGCTTGTAAGTGTGATTGTAGTGTTGGAGTGGCTTTGTATGTGTATATAGTCTGTGAACCAAGTGCAATCGGCCCGTGCAAGCTGACTGGGTGCAAGCATACCTTATAGTACACGACACTGGTTCAACCACAGCACCCCTTACGTCCACCAAAGCAGTACGTGGTCAGAAGAATGCTCCCAAAGTTTACTTCCTGAGTGGGGCGCAAATCCTCGTCCTCCAGTATACGAAAAAGCACACCTTACCCGTACCACTGTACCACGGAGGTTATTCACTATATATAGATAGACAGATAGATAGATAGATAGATAAAGTGTGTGTGTGTGTGTGTGTGTGTGTGTGTTGTCTGATTAGCAGACTGACAGATAAATAGACAGAAATATATATCGAGATGTAGATATATAGATACAGTTGAAAACCATTGCAATACACGTTTGATAATTTGTCAGCCAGGAATTTTAGGAAATTTGAGCTTTCTTTGTTTTACCCAGAAAGCCCGAGGACGTCCTTCTCTTGTTATTATTGCTTTCCCTTGACGATCGTATTTAGTTCATTGGAAAACATTTCGTACAGTGTGTGTGTGTGTGTGTGTGTGTGTGTGTAATTCACCGGGTCGGTCAGGATCACTTGATGGTCGTGATCGTCAGCTTTTTTTTTTTTTACCCTCCCGGAAGGGAGCTGAGAGCTCATATAGTCCGATCTAAGGGCAAGGCTGTGACCTTCACACACGCACACACCCGTCTCCTTGCTCAGGGGGGACAGTAACCACCCGCTTCATCAGTGAAACTTTTCGCAACTTGAGCGAGGCGCGAACTCGACCGTCCACCAGTTGGCAAGCGAGAACGTTACCACTACACCAGCGAACGGTGTGTGTGTGTGTGTGTGTGTGTGTGTGCAGTCCTTCCTGCACGCTTCCTTCTCTCACCCATACCATCTTAGTCTCCCTCCTTCCTGCCCCTTTGCCAGCACAGCCTGTCCACCAGGGTAGCTAATTATGAAAACGTTGAGGCAAGCGTCCCTGTCGTCATCATGGCAGCATTATTAGTGCTGGTGATTGAGGTTCACAAGGTTCCCTACAAGGTACAGTTACTTACCTCCGCCAACGAAGTTGAAGGAGGTTATATATTCGCCTATCAGGTATGTATGTCTGTTTGTTTGTCCACACGAAAGCTCTAAAATTTCTCAGTGAATTTCAATTAAATTTTGTGGAAGGGAGGGCCATGGACCACAATAGAATTGATTAAATTTTAGGTAGATCCGGATCCGGATCCTGAGTACCCCGCACAGTATCTTTAATATTTCTCAATGAATTTCGATGAAGTTTTGTGGAAGGGTGGGCCATGGGCCAAGAAAGTATTAATTAAATATAGGGGAGGGTCCGGATCCGGATGCTATGTATCCGGCACAATATCTCCAAAAGTTCTCAATGAATTTCAATTAAATTTTTTGGAAGAATAGTCATGGGTCAAGGAACAATTGTTTAAATTTTAGGGCGGATCTAGATCCTATGTCTTCCACACAATACCTCCACGGATCCGGATCCAGTTTTTTTTTTTAATGGGAACGGCATTTGCGGAGGTATGCGCTTTCTGAGTGCTTTCTAGTTACCTTATGTTTCTTTGAACCTTATATGTCGCTCAGTACTCCAAAATATTACACCATATTCGATACAGCTGTCTCTATAGACTTGGGGAACTGGGAGATAAGAAGCTGATCGCTATGGCGTCCCCTAAGTAGGTCACAAGGAGGGAGAAGAGTTATTAGTGCTTAGGAAAGAGTAGGAGGAAAGGTAAGAATCCGTTCATATACAGATATGCGTATAAGAAGATATACTGATGGTGAGTGTCTCTGTGGATGCAAGGCATAGATGCTAATTATTTATAGGTACTGAAAATGGTGGAAATTCTGGATAAAGAATGCCTAATACCTATAAGTGAGGTGAAATGGTTTAACAGCCTGAGACATGAGACTAAAAGATACAGTGTAATGTGAAGGGATGGTCATGATGTGCTAAGCAATGTGGTCACTGTGCGGATGTTAGGGGAAGAAAAATCAGAAATGATGACAAACAGATTGGAAATGAAAGATGTGATTGGAATGGGAGGAGGGGCAAAAAGTAGGTGGGAAGGTGGTGAGAACGAAGTCTTGAAATATAAATACTAAATGTGCAGGAGAGGGGAGTGTGTGTTGTAGAAAAAAAAAATAATAATTAAAGGTATAGATGGTGAGCTGACCTGCGGCCTATGATCTGCGACATGCAAGAGATTAAGAGATTAGAGTAAACTGCAAAGAAACCTGAGAGCTTGATTTTGGATATTTCAAACTTGTGATCGCTTAGCTCAATCGAAATAAAAGCAGAGGATGTAATGTGTGTGAAGGAGGTTGTTATTTCATTATTTCAAGTGTTAATTTGCTGCAGCGGACAACAGCATGCTCGTACATTTCACTTATTTCACTGCGTCTAATTTACCACGTAAGGTATGTCCGTAGCTTTCCTATTTAACGCAGTCTAAAAGCCTATTTAAAAATATTATCGCGCATATATGAAGCAAACACTCTCGGTACCGCAACACCAACAGTTCAGTGCTAGTATTTTATCTTGTTCACGCTACTCCAACATTCCACGCCTGTCAATTGTACCGGTTTGTTTGTCTTTACTGTTCACTGGACAGGGAGGGTCTCTCTCTCTCTCTCTCTCTCTCTCTCTCTCTCTCTCTCTCTCTACGTACCGGTATCTCGTAACTCTGAAGTCAAACTTTAGTTTCCATAATACTTTTTTCTTTCATTTATTTTCCTCACTCACTCTTCTCACATCTCCCATTCTTTCGTCTTCCAATTGCGTATCTTTATTTATTTTTGTTTATCAGTACATGTAAGTACAAGAGTAATCAAAATGAGGATAGAATGGACAAGGGGAAATTGAAGAGGAAAGTGAATGCAAGTGAGGTGGGTGGGAAGAGAGGAAAGGGGAGGCAGAGGATGAGATAGAACGGTGGGATGGAGAGGTAACTGAAAAGAGTGTGAGTTGGGGAGAGAGCAGCCTCATACTGGAGGGCGCAGTGACATGTAGGCAATTCGTATTCCACCGCCCCTTCAAGGTTTGGGCTATACATAGATAAATAAAAATATATAAGTAACAATAATAAAACTTCCAACCACAGACATATTAATCCTTTCATTCGGATGACAGTTTTATTGTTTTGTTTTTGTTGCTACCAGATGATTCAAATGAGCTTAGTAAAGGCACCACCCACTACAGGGAGTCACCGGTATTTCCATTTCCTCTTGCACTATAAAAGATCGCTTTTAAATCTAAATAAACATGTCTGTCAGCAGCAGGAATATACAGAGATGTCGTATTAAAGAGGTTAATAAATGAAGTATCGTGAAAGATACCAAAAAACTGGTCGAGAGAGAGAGAGAGAGAGAGAGAGGCTTAGTTATATAGTTACAATGATACTCCGACAACACGGCCTGTACGGTCCTTACGAGGAGATCTGTCCTTAAAACTATATAAGTACTCTAATACTAAAATAGGAGAAAAGGACGGTGCAGCAGAAGGTTCCCCCCCCCCGCCACCCCCCCCCACACACACTCCGGACCCTTCGGCTTTTCTCGTGCTGACTATAGTTCGAGAAATAACACTTTGCAAAATTAAAAGGCCTGTATAAAATTTCATACGGTCGATAGAAAATAAAATATAATGGAAGCAGAAAGGCTGAACATACAACCTCTTACTAATGCTAATCTTAACCTAATGCACTTCTAACTCCACATATATTTAAATTTATATCTGTAGATGGACATTTTTACTGTAAACAAGTATCTGTGCACACGTGCATGTGCACACAAACGCCTAAGCTCATACGAACCTACGTCGTAACTATGTAAACATACATCTATGAATATATATTTGTTTTGTGTTCCAAGAGACCTGACAAGGATAGGGCTACGTTGGTGAAGGAGATGGAGCACATGAATTAGCATAGTTAGCCAGGCCATGTCGGGTCGAATCAGGTCATGGATCGTCACTCTACCCTCTCCTACTCATACCTGAAATACTCTTATTATTATGCATACACTTACTAATTGTAGTTATGTACACACATGTAGATACTGTATAATTATACTTTCGTACCTATAGAATATCGATCGCCTCAAGATTTTATTACCGTTTTTTAAAGATTTTTTTTGGTACAGCATTCGGCCAAATTCGTAGGGAGTGCGTTTTGATAATTTACAATGGAGAAGGCGAAGAAGTTTTAGCTTGCATGGAGATGAGAGAGAGAGAGAGAGAGAGAGGGGGGGGGGAATCCGAATGGAAACAAAAACAATGGTGCCACATTCTCCAGTCTCAAGTGATGGTTCACGCTAGTGCAACGACAGCAAAGAGCAGCAAAAATTAACTTCATTTTGTTTCGTTTTTCCTGCCATCAGCACGGCTGATGATTCCTATCGCAGCCACGCAGCTGAGAGAGATGAGGCCAGAAAGGCAGGAAAACGAAGGAAAGAGCTGGCAAAAAAGAAAAAAAGTCTTTGTTGTTTCAGAGTATGTAACTTCTTCGCTGACGAGCAATTAGCTATATTTTACAAGAGTCTGGTGTGCTCTCAGCTGGAATTCTGCTCGACCTGGTGAAATGGATGTGGAGAGTTTGCACTATAACAACTGGAAAATTCAGAGCAAAGCTTTTAGAATTATTAATACCCCTACTATTACAAATAAACTACCTCCCTTACTGGTAAGAAGGAATGTTGCCTCCCTTGTATTATTTTACTAATATTCTTATGCAAATGCTCATTTAAACTTGCATCCATTGTGCCACCTCCTTACGCCTTCCCCCGCTCTACACGGGCATCTTGTAGCGCTCATGACTGAACTATCACACTGCCATATTGCGGAACCACTGTCTAGCAGAATTCTTTTATTCCCCGCACAACATCTCTTTGGAACGTGTTTCCCCAAATCGGTTTCCCTCAAACTTTAACCTGCGGCTGTTTTTTATGAAGGTCACCTTTAATCAGGTGTATGTTTTTTTTATTCCTTTGTTTTTCCTTCCTCAAATTTGTTATTGTAAAAAAAGCAAAAAAAAAAAAAATAATAATGAAGAGGCAAGGAAAAGGAGAGGTTGGTGACTTCTCAAGCAACGAAGCTACTGTCCGTTATGCAACTAGGATTCTTAACACCCCACCCTTTCTCTTGTTATGAACTTTCCCATCACCTCTCTCTCTCTCTCTCTCTCTCTCTGTTTTGACCATAAACCTGCTCAGCTGAAGACATGCTTTCGGAGTTATTCCCAAGCCTCAGTCTAAGACGGCACCAGCCAAATTATTCTCCTTCTCTATGTTCCAAAGCCTTTTTAAGAGACTTCATGTTGTTTATTTTGTGAGTTGGCTAGTAGGCTTAATTTAGATATTTGGAAATAACAGTGAGACAATTAATGCTCTAAGTACCGGGATGAAAAGTTGTGAGAATGAGGCTGGAATTGTGAGTGGCAAAGCATACAGAGGAAGTGGAAACAGAAGTGTTAGGTAGTGGAAATAGATGTGTTAGGCAGTAGAGGCAGAAGTGTTAGGCAAGGTAGATTGTTTGGAAACTAGGTTAGTTAAGGCTAAGATCAGGCTAGTTAATGGTGACGACTTCAGTCACTTAAGGGAGGGCGCAATTTTGCTCTCCTGGGTAAAGGATATAGAACGTTACTGAAAGTGCTAGTGACCTCGTCAACAACACCACGGAGGACTCGTCCTTGTTACTGTGGTATGGGCTAATAGTGTAGGTTTAGGCAGGTCAGAGGAGATGCTTAGGAACATCGTAGGAAGTTTGTTGTATGTGGTCTTTTATTAAGCTTTGATGATTCCAAATTCTCAACAGAATTATAGGAGTCAAAGTTTGTACTGAAAGCAGGGTGTAAAGTTTGTTGATCTTTGGGACAATTTTAGTTATGAGAGGAATTTATATGGCTGAGGCTGCCTTCACCTCAGTAGGGCTGGAAAAGCTAGGTATGTCAGAGTTGTAGGTGACAGTGTTAGGCATCCTTTAGTTAGTGACAGAGAAGTGGAAAGATGGACAGTCAATGGCGTAACTGTTATTCAGTCCCTGAAACCAATGACTGTAGAGTAAGTGAGATGAGAACAAATCATCAAGGGACTCAGATAGATCTGACAGGTATATATATATATATATATATATATATATATATATATATATATATATATAAGAAATAAGTTAATTGATAGTGCCATACACCTGGTATTGGCTAATTATCGCCTGGCAACACCCCACGTGCACTCGTTCGCTAATTTTTCCTGTTTATTTCCCCTTGAAATATGCCGTATGACCTATTCTCATAATAAATATATATATATAAAAGAAAGGAAGGGAGAAGCCAAGGTGATATTTATATTCACCTGGAACTACCTAATTTACTATGTATTGTCTAGATTTCCTACGAATCATTTCATAGCATATAAATTAACAGCAGTCACCACACTGACATTGTCAACTCTTGCTGCCCATGTACGCCACGTCATTCAGTTTAGTGTTGTCTTTTGAGGTGAAACCATGTCACACTCATGCACTTAATTTCCGCCGCTTCTGTGCCCATTGCAAAGGGCCCTTTGACCTCTATCCCTACTAAACCTCGTGTGGGAAGCAGTATAGGACTAAGTGACTGCTGTGGAATGTGAACTGGCTTAATGATTGATGATAATGATGGATAGTGACTTTGATCTTTTGGGTGAATCGTGTGATGAGCCTGGGGAGGAAATCGTGACAGAAACTGCCAGTACAAGTGCTTCAGTGTCCCAAGTTCGTCCTGGCTCCAAGGGAAAGGAGCCCTTAGTGCAGCTAGGGAAGGAATTTGGGAAGGGAGTGAAGAGGAGACAGGTTAGCCCTGGAACAATGGCCCAGCGTGACCCAGCTCGCCATGAGTCCCGAGGTGAAACACTTCCCTGCTCTCCCACCCCCATTTCACTAATATCTTCCACCTCTTCAGCGGAAATTTCTCCTGAGTCTTCATTGTCGGAGTCTCCACCAGCACCTACAGTGAAGGCAGGCCATAGGGGACGAGGTTAATCCCTGACGCGTTGTAAAAGTAGAGTAGCTTCTATAGTAAGGGCTGCTAGTGGTACACGGCAACCTAGAGTCAGTTGGAGTGACCTTGAAATGGCCCAGTCTGCCTCACAGCCACCCTCATCCACCCTCACCCAGCCTACACCACCAGGAGAGGGAACCTTGAACGCCTTTGTGTGGACAGAAGGTTCAGATTTCGTCCTTGAACAACTCCACTTTGACAAGAGTTCCTCAGGGATACAGCTTGCCTTCACTCTTGACGAGGATGCTGAGTCTGTGTACTACCTTTTGGCCTTCCTTGATGACGAAGTCATGCAGCACATATGTGATGAGACCAACATGTACGAGTCACAACGTGCTGCAAGTGGTGCAGGTGCAGTGAAAATGCAACAGTGGACCCTGCTTGGAGTGCAGGAACTGTATGTGTTCTTCGCCTCATGCTTCTCATGCCCCAATCAAAGAAGCATGAGTTGGAAGATTACTGGTCCTTGGACCCCTTACTACCCTCACCCACCTTCAATAAGTACATGGCCAGAGATCGCTTACGTAACATCATGGGAAACCTGCACTTCACCAACAATGATGTACCTTCCCAGACTGACCCACTCTGGAAGATCCGGGAGATTCTGAACAGAATGAAGGATAAATTTATGTCATTCTTCCACCCATTTCAGAAGGTTGTCATAGACGAATCCTTGGTTCTGTTCAGAGGATGTCTGAGGTTCGTACAGTACATTCCAAGCAAACGTCATCGGTCTGGAGTCAAGTTCTTTGTACTGTGCGACTGTAAGACGGGGTACATCCTTGACTTCACCATCTATTCAAGCAGCACTGTCGATCTGGATAAAACACACCCCTTTGGCTTCTCAGGCTGTGTAGTGAAAGTGCTGCTTGAAAGGTATTTTGGTGGGAATCATGTACTGTATACTGACAACTACTATACAGCACTGAAACTTGCTGAATACCTTTCAGAGCACGGCAGCGGCTCCTGCAGCACTGTCAAGAGTAATCATGCCCACTTCCCCAAATTCCTCGAGGCAGGAAATTCACAGCGAGACGTGCACTTACGCAAGTCTGAGAAGATGCTGGCAATATGGTGGCATGACAAGAGGGTCGTGCACATGCTCACCACCGTACACAAGGCGGAACTGCAAGACAGTGGGAAGGTCGACCATAGGACAGGCGAACCTGTGATGAAACCTGATGCTGTCATCGACTACAATATCAACATGTGGCTGGTGGACAAGTCCGACATGATGATTGGAGAGCTTGACTGCCTCAGGAAGAATACTAGATAGTACAGGAAAGTGTTTCTGCATCTCACTAACATGAGGATGCTGAATGCCTTCATCCTGCACAAGATGAAGGTAAAGCCACCTAAGTCCTTCTCCCTGAGGTTGTTCGCCAGGACTTGTGTTCAGCAGCTGCTTGAGAGGTATGGTACGGTGACAGTAACAGCTCCAAGGTGCCATTCTGTTAGACTTCCTGACAGACTCGAGCAGAGGGCGTACATGGATCGGCACAGACTGGTGCAAATGCCTGCCACAACGAGGAAGAAGGCTGTGATCCACAGG
This sequence comes from Coenobita brevimanus, assembly GCF_032717465.1. Classification (NCBI taxonomy): domain Eukaryota; kingdom Metazoa; phylum Arthropoda; class Malacostraca; order Decapoda; family Coenobitidae; genus Coenobita; species Coenobita brevimanus. Next base: position 34,581,669 of record NC_137054.1, read on the forward strand.
TGCCAGGTGTGTGCACATACCACCAGATGCACACCTGAGCACAAAGGCACCTCTTGGCAGTGCGCTGAGTGCCAGGTTCCCTTCTGTGTAACCTGCTTCTTTGATTACCACAGCCTGAAGCAGTTCTAAAACTGCAAGTGGAAATGTAAATAATGTGTAAATAGCAAGTGAAAGCAATGGATGTAAATATGATTGAACAGTGGAATATAGGTTTATAAGTTACTGCAAGTGACAGTGCACAACATAGTGAAAATAAAATAGAAGTGTAAATAATGTAAATAAAATAGAAAATGTAAATAGAAATGTAAATAATTAGTAATATAGGAATATGAGTACAAATTATTGGAGTAATGACAGTGAAAGTGAAAGCTTTGCTCTCTACGTAGTTTACTAAATGAGACAGTGAATGCCTGGAGTGAAAATAAACTACTATTACTGAAGGAAACTTATGAATAAATACTGTAGATATATATATAAGTGTAATAAAGTTACTAAGAATATAAAGTGTGAGTGTGTTTATGAATAATAAATGACAGAATACCAGCAGGGAACAAGTGCGGGAGGGATCCTCGTACGCGCTTGTAATTTATATTGCTTTCACAGTTTTTTTTTTTTTTTGAGTATGGATTCCAAACGACTTGAAAATCATAGAAGAGTGTTTCTAGTGACAATATCAGGCTGTGGTAATCATATTACGGGGTGTCGGGAAGTGTAAAGTGGAGACTTCGTTACCGAACTTCTGAAGTCTCTACAAGTCCTACGGTAATCGACTAAGGCTCGACAAACATCCCAGGAGAAAGCTGAACGTATGTGCCATATGCAAATGAATTATAATGTTCTAGGACTAATAACTGATTTTTGGCAAATATTTTTAAAAAGTCGGTCGGAGCGCAATTATCCCCGCGGGACCTGCAAGGACCGTCTCTGACATCCTCACGGTTAAGGGGTTAAGTACTTGGGTAGTGTGATGAGTAAGGATGGAAGTTTGGAGGATGAAGTGCTTGAAAGGGTACAACAAGGAAGAAAAGTTGCTGGTTCCTTGAAAGCAGTGATAAGAAACAAGGAAGTGGGCATGGAAGGGAAAAAGTTACTGCATGACATTATTGTGATATCAACTGAAACGTATGGAAGTGAAGCTTGGACCTTGTTCGAGGGACGGAAGTCAAGAGTGAGAGCAGTAGAAATGAGTTATCTGAGAGAAGCCAGTGGAGTCACATGGAGAGACAGACTGACAAAATAATGAGGAAGTGAAGAAACGTTGTGGTGTGGATGTGGATGTGATAGGAAGGATTAGGAGAAGCACACTGAGGTGGTTTGGCCATGTGGAGAGGATGGAGGGTGAGAGACTGACGAGGAGAGTGTATGTGAGTGAGGTGGAAGGGGTGAGAGGGAGAGGGAATCCAAGGATGAGATGGAAGGATGGCGTGGAGAGGTATATGAGGGAAGGGGGTGTGAGCTGTGAGCAGGCCAGTGGAATGGCGGGGGACAGGGAGACGTGGAGGCGATTTGATTGTGGACACCCCTTACGGGATTAAGGCGTCTAGCAATAAATAGACAGATAGATAGATAGATTTTTCACTTCAAGTTACTGACTTATCCATTTATTCTGTATTAAATCATTGCCTGACTCTGTAATTACTTTGTCTTAACTCTTCATGACATCTGTAAATTTCACTACCTTAAAAACGTGTCCTTTTTCTGCACTGGGGAATCATATATATATATATATATAGATAGATAGATAGATAGATAGATATAGATATATATAGATATATATATATATATAGATATATATAGATATATATATATAGATAGATAGATAGATATATATATAGATAGATGTATATATATATAGATAGATAGATAGATAGATAGATAGATAGATAGATAGCTGTATATATATATATATATAGAGAGAGAGAGAGAGAGAGAGAGAGAGAGAGAGAGAGAGAGAGAGGGAGATATATATATATATATATATATATATATATATATATATATATATATATATATATATAACCAGTCGAGTAGGGCAGTACTCCCGAGGTGGATGGAAAGCTGATGACAGGGAGTGCTGGAGCTCCCGTTTCATCAGCCCTCAGGACTAGTTCCTGACCATCCCCCTTTGCTGAACTTTTTCATTGTCTCAGTTACACAGAGAGTAGGCCAGCATGCTCTCCAGTACAAATTTCTCTAACTATCTACACCAAACTACATGCACAGTACACACTACACTTCCTTTTCCAAAATGCAAAAAAATTATGGTGTCTCATCACCAAGCCTCGGAGTCCCCAGGGGGAGGGGAACATAAATGCCCCCACCATCCACCCTTCTCCCGGTGACGACTCGAGGTGCCTGGAACCACTGTCTGACTCACTTCTTCATTTCTGCAACATTCGCGGCCTTTCCTCTAACTTTCGCTCTGTTGAGCACCACCTCTCCTCCTCTAAACCTCACCTTCATTTTCTGACTGAGACTCAGCTGTCTGAGGCAACTGACAGCAAACCCTTTACTGTATCCTCCTACTTTCTCTATACTCATTTCAAAGCCAAAGGTGGCTGTTGTGTATATATACGCAACGACTTATCTTGCTCTCATGTTCCTGAACTCGATTCTTCTGAATTCTCTACACTCTGGCTTCGGCTTTCCTGTCATTCTCTGACTAAATATATCTGTGCTGTTTACTTATCCCCTAATTCTACTGACTATTAAAATTCTTCGACTATCTTACTTCTATGATGGAACACATTCTATCCATTTCTCCTTTCTCTGAAATCTCCATTCTAGGAGATTTCAATGTTCACCACCACCTTTGGCTCTTCTCTCCTTTCACTGATCCACCTGGTGAACAGGCCTACATCTTTTCTATCCTTAATGACCTAGAACAGCTTGTACAGCACCCTACACATATCCCTGACTGCCTTGGAGAGAGCTCCAACATACTTGACCTCTTCCTCACAACTAATCCTTCTGCTTACTCTGTTAATCTTTTCTCTCGGTTGGGCTCCTCTGATTACAACCTTATCACCTTAACCTGTCCTATCACTCAGATACAGTCTGTGGACCCTCCAGGGAAACGTCATCTGTGGCATTTTGGACCCGCGGACTGGGGGACACTCAGGCAGTACTTCATTGAGTTTCCCTGGAATGATTATTGCTTCCATGGCCATGAGCCATCTGAGTGTGCCTTGCGCATTATGGAGGTTATTCTCTCGGGCATGGAAGCATACATTCCTTTCTCATATCCTTTGACTAACGCAAGAAAGCCTTGGTTTAATCACGCTTGTTCTAATGCTGTCCACAACAAGGAGAGGGCCTACAAAAGGTACCGGAGCCAACCCACCCCTGAATCACATCATCTTTACGTTTCTGCCCGGAATCGTGCTAAGTCTGTTCTTCGCTCTGCTAAAAATAATTTCATCCATACTAAATGCTCTCAACTCTCCAACTCGATTTCTTCCCACTCCTTCTGGCACCTTGCCGAAAACCTTTCTAACAACTTTACCTCATCATCCTTCCATCCTCTTTTCTACTCTGATGGTTCTGTAGCTATTTCTTCTACTGATAAAGCAGATCTCTTCGCACAGACTTTCTCCTCCTATTCCACATTAGACGATTCCGGTGCGGTTCCTCCATCACTTCCCCCCTCTGACTTGCTCATGGCTGACATTAAAATTTCTTCAGCTGATGTATTTTCTGCAATCACTGGCCTCAGTACTAACAAGGCATATGGGCCTCATGGGGTCCCTCCTGTTGTTCTCAAGAACTGTGCTTCTGTGCTTACACCCTGCCTAGGCAAACTCTTTCGCCTTTGTCTGTCAACTTGTACCTTTCCTTCTTGCTGGAAGTTTGCTCTCATTCAGCCAGTTACAAAGAAGGGTGAGCACCCCCAACCCTCCAACTATCGTCCAATTGCTTTAACGTCCTGTATTTCAAAAGTTTTCGAGTCAATTCTCAATAGAAAAATTTTAAGGCATCTTTCGTATCACAACCTTCTTTCCGATCGTCAGTACGGGTTCCGTCAGGGATGCTCCACTGGCGATCTTCTCACCTACCTTTCAGACTCCTGGTCATCCTCCTTTCGGAATTTTGGCGAAAGCTTTGCCATTGCACTTGACATCTCAAAGGCTTTCGATTGAGTCTGGCATAAATCTTTATTTTCCAAACTGCCCTCCTACGGTTTCTATCCTTCTATCTGTGTGTTCATTGCCAGCTTCCTTTCTGGTCGTTCTATAGCTGCTGTTGTAGACGGCCATCGTTCTTCTCCTAGATCTGTCAACAGTGGTGTTCCTCAGGGCTCTGTCCTATCACCAACTCTCTTCCTTTTATTCATCAATGATCTTCTAAGCTGTACATCTAACCCTATCCACCTTTACTCTGATGACTCCACCCTTCACCTTTCCATTCGGTTCCCGCAACGCCTACCTCAACCGTTACTTCAACAAACAATGGATGAGGCTATGGCACACCTAATTTCTGACTTGGCTCGTATCTCTGACTGGGGTAAAAATAATATGGTTGTTTTTAATGCATCTAAGACTCAGTTCTTAAACCTATCAACCCGACAAAATCATCCACAGGTTTACCCACTAATGTTTAATAATATTCAGCTTAATCCTGCATCATCCTTGAACATGCTTGGGGTTTTATTTACTTGGGACTTATCTTGGAAAGATCATATTACATATCTTGTAAAATCTGCTTCCAAGAGATTCGGTGTGCTAAGCCGACTCCGCTCTTTCTTTACCCCTGCACAATTGTTGACTCTATACAGGGGTTTTATCCGCCCCTGTGTGGAGTACAACTCTCATGTGTGGGGAGGCTCCCCACATACAGCTCTTCTCAATAGGGTGGAGTCAAAGGCTTTTCGTCTCATTAACTCTCCTCCTTTTACTGACTTCCTTCAACCTCTGTCTCTTCACCGCACTGTTGCATCTTTATCTCTTTTCTATCGCTACTTTAATGGTCACTGCTCCTCTGAACTGTCTGCTTGCGTTCCTCCACCTCTACGACGGGCGTGTAGCACCCGTCTGGCAGCAAACTCTCATCCCTTTTCTGTCCAACTCTCTAATGCAAGAGTTAACCGTTACTCCCAGTTCTTGATTTATGCAACAGGTCAACTCTGGAACTGTCTCCCTCTGTCTGTATTCCTGCTGCCTATGATCTCCAGTCTTTCAAACGCAGTGTGTCCAGGCATCTCAAAATGATCGGATCTTGAATTTGGCTCTCTATTGTATTTTGTTTTTCTCTTGGAGGGAACTGTTACTGCGGGCTCATGGCCTTTGGTTCCTTCTTCCTCGCATAAAATATATATATATATATATATATATATATATATATATATATATATAAAATCTCATCTCATCAGCAGTTTGAGTGTCCACTGCAAGACCGGCCTATCCCGACCGAAGTGAGAACGATACAGCCAATGTATCTCTTCCAAGTGGCTTAGGCTGTCTAGCAGAGATTGTATGTAGGGTGAGAAGTGCTTGTAAGTGTAATTGTAGTGTTGTAATGGCTTTCGATGTGTGTGTAGACTGTGAACCAAGTGTAATCGACCCATGCAAGCCGACTGGATGCAAGCATACTTTATAGTATGCGACACTGGTTCAACCACTGCACCCCTGATGTTCGCCAATGCAGTACGTGGCCAGAAGGACGCTCCCAAAGTTTATTACCCTGGCGGGGCGCGAACCCTGGTTCTTTAGTGTACAAAAACGCACACTTTACCACTATACCACAGAGGCTTCATATACATATATACCGTATATATATATATATATATATATATATATATATATATATATATATATATATATATATATATATATTATGCGAGTAAGAAGGAACCAAAGGCTAGGAGCCCAGAAACAATATCTTCCAAGGAAAAAACAAAAACAATACTGAAGTGAGCCAAATTCAAGATCCGATCATTTCAAGTTGCTTGGACACACTGCATTTGGAAGACTGGAGATCACAGGAAGTAGGAATTACAGACAGGGAGACATGTCCAGAGTTCACCCGTTGCATAAATGAAGGACACGAAGTAACAGTTAACTCTTGCATTAGAGAGTTGGATAGAAAAGGGATGAGAGTTTATTTTTAGACAGGTATTATGCGCCCGTCGTAGAGGTGGAGGGATGGAAGCAGACAGTTCAGAGGAGCAGTGACCATGGAAGTAGCAGTAGAAGAGAGATAAAGAGGCAACAGTGCAGTGAAGAGACAGAGTTTGAAGGGAGCCAGTAAGAGGTGTAGAGTTAATGAGACAGAAAGCCTTTGACTCCACCCTATTGAGAAGAGCTGTATATGGGGTTCCTTCCCACACATGAGAGTTGTTCCCAAAACAGGGGCGAATAAAACCCGTCTATAAAGTCAACAACTGTGCAGGGTTAAAGAAGGTACGGAGTCGGCTTAGCACACTTAATCTTTTTGAAGCTGGTTTTACAAGAGATGTAATATGATCTTTCCAAGATAAATCCCGAGTGAATGAAACCCTAAGCATGTTCAAGGATGATGTAGGCTTGATCTGGATATATTATTAAACAGAAGTGGGTACTGATGCAGAAGATTCTGTCGGGTTGGTAGGTTTAAAAACTGAGTTTTTGATGCATTAAAAACAACAAGGTTATTTTTACCCCAGTCAGAGATGCGAATCTAGTCCGACATTAGGTGTGCCGTAGCTTCATCCTTCGTTTGTTGAAGTAACTGCTGGGATGAGCGTTGTGGGAACCGAATGGAAAGGTGAAGGGTGGAATCATCAGCATACGAGTGGATACGTTTAGATGTACTGCTTAGAAGATCATTGATGAATTAAAGGAAGACAGTTGGTGATAGGAAGGTGCCCTGAGGAACACCACTGTTGATAGATCTAGGAGAAGATCAATGGTCGTCTACAACAGCGGCTATAGAACGACCAGAAAGGAAGCTGTAGATGAAGGCACAGATACAAGGATAGAAACCGTAAGAGGGTAGTTTGGATTTTAAAGATTTACGCCAGACTCGATCGAAAGCCTTTGAGATGTCAAGTGCGATGGCAAAGCTTTCGCCAAAGTCCCGAAAGAAGGATGACCAGGAGTCTGAAAGGTAGGCGAGAAGATCGCCAGTGGAGCGTCTCTGATGGAACCAATACTGACGATCATAAAGAAGGTTGTGATAGGAAAAATGCTTTAAAATTTTTTTTGTTAAGAATAGACTCGAAAACGTTTGAGACACTGGATGTTACAGCAATTGGACGATAGTTAGAGGGTTGGGAATGGTCACCCTTCCTTAGGACTGGCTGAATGAGAGCAAACTTCCAGCAAGAAGGAAAGGTACGAGTTGAAAGACAAAGGCGAAAGAGTTTACCTAGGCAGGGTGTAAGCACAGAAGCACAGTTCTTGAGGAAAACAGGAAAGACCCCATCAGGCCCACGTGCCTTGTTAGTATTGAGGCCAGTGATGGCAGAAAATACATGAGCTGAAGAAATTTTAATGTCAGCCATGAGGAAGTCAGAGGGAGGAAATGATGGAGGAACAGCACCGGAATCATCTAAGGTGGAATTGGAGGAGAAAGTCTGAGCGAAGATATCTGCTTTATCAGTAGAAGAAAAAGCTACAGAGCCATCAGAGTTGAGTAGAGAAGGGAAGGATGATGAGGTAAAGTTGTCAGAAAGATTTTTGGCAAGGTGCCAGAATGAGCGGGAAGAATTCGAGTTGGAGAGTTGAGAGCATTTAGTACGGATGAAATTAGTTTCAGCAGGGCGAAGAACAGACTTAGCACGATTCCGGGTAGAAATATAAAAAAATATTTGATTCAGGGATGGGTGGGTTCTGGTACTTTTTGTAGGCCCTCTCGTTGTTGTGGACAGCATTTGAATAACCGTGATTAAACCAAGGCTTTCTTGCATTAGTCAAAGGATATTAGAAAGGAATGTATGCTTCCATGCCCGAGAGAATAATCTCCGTAATGCGCAAGGCACACTGAAATGGCTCCCGGCCATGGAAGCAATAATCATTCCAAGGAAAATCAAAGAAGTACTGCCTGAGGGCCTCCCAATCCTTAGCTCCAAAGTGCCACGGTCGACGTTTCTTTATATATATATATATATATATATATATATATATATATATGTACATACTTCTCTCTCTCTCTGTCTCTCTCTCTGTCTCTCTGTCTCTCTCTCTCTCTCTCTCTCTCTCTGTCTGTCTGTCTCTCTCTCTCAATTAAAGACTTAAGTCAGGCACGGGATTGTAAAAGCTCAAGATTTCACCAGTGTAAATGCTGCCACCGTGAGTACGTCATTATTCT
>NC_137054.1:34592454-34647361 GCF_032717465.1 Coenobita brevimanus
AAATGAGAGGAAAAAGAACAAAAAAGAAAGGGAAGACGAAAGATAACGAAAATGTAAGCAGAGAGAGAGAAAGAGAGAGGGAGAGAGAGGGGAGTAAGTATGATATCCAACAAGCTACTGGTGTCAGAAGGACCAACATGTTTCCAGTGAATACCGTCTACCCATCACTTCAACGTATCACCATCATAAAGATATCCAACCACCTTTTACCCTGAATCGGTGAAGGTTTAGGTTTATTGCCTATCGACTGCGCATGGATTACAAAGGCATATGATCAAATCATATTAATTCAAAACCTTCCCCTAGAATATCACAAACAACAGCCTATATTACCTGCAGGTCCTGCTGGGTGAAGGGGGACACGTGGGAAAAAGTTTTTGTTCAAGCATCTGACCCGCATGAATTTCGAACGGGAGTTACTGCGATGCTGATGTACAGACCAGTACACCACGAGATTCTCGGGCCATTTTTTTTTTTTTTTAATCATGTAAATGGCCGGGAAGGAAGTTGCTGATTTTTAAAAAAGTTTCTACATTTAGACAATATCATTAATAACTTTACTCATATATAAACATTTATATATGTGAGCACTAGTGCTAAATGATCATAAAATAAACACAACTAACTTTAACATTTATCAGAAAAGGAACACAAAACATAATGTGAGATTCTAATACCTAGAACCGTAACATATAAATTACTATCCTGCCATAAGAACTAATAAGAATAATAGCTGAACCTAACTAAATCGTAATAATATTCTTATATTAAACAAGTAAATAAATCGACCAACAGAACACAATCGACTGCAAATGTGAAATGACTTTCTGCATTGCACACCTGTAGTCATTACCTGCTGACTGTCAGGCGAGGCAAGATGTAGTATATGGGTATTCAATATTTTTGAAACATCACCATGAGGATCGGAATTTTTCCATACACGTCAAAGGTAGACTCTAATTAACATGAGTTATGGAAATATCACATAAGTCGAAAACACTTCATGATTTCTAGATAACTTGTATTATTAAAAATGTTGCCTACTGCGGATCTCAAGAATATATATACTGTATATCTATCTATCTATATGAAAAGTCCTATATTAAACCTGTGAGATCCAGGAGCTTAGGCTAGGCTACCATAGCATAGTCAAAAATATTAACAATAGTTGGTCGGCCTACGTCCCTGGTGGCATTACCTGGTCAAAAAATCCCCAGCTGCCTCTTAGGGCTTCCGATCTACGCATATTTGGCACATTACGTTCACAGCGGCAGCGTCTTACATCACTGCTTCTCCGGATGTTCTTTTATCATTGTGGATTGAAGAGCTGATGCATAGTGTCAAATAAATCCAGCTTTGCAACTCCTATTAGGGATAGAGTGCAGAAATATCTGAAACAGGGTTCAACTTACCGTTATGTTCCTAGCTCCTAAGATAGCACCCCCCTCCCCACTTTTTTTTTTTTTTTGTAAATATCTGCCTAAAGATTAAAGCAACTCATCCTAAATGCATGTAATATTGCGTTGTACTTCTGATCTTTATCCAGATCCAATTTTTTTCCCCTGAAGATGGAATGAGGTTGGATCCTGAAACATTGGAAGATGAAGTACAAAAAAGGGAAAAACAGCAACAATATACCCAGTAATATGGGACAAAGAAACATTCATTCATTGTTCAAACCCATGGAATCCTGGTTCCACCTCGCCAGCTTAACCATGTACACCAAACTATAAATCTTTTACTTTACGGAAACCTTTGCAAAGAGAATCTACCTAAGTAATTCGACGGAACTTAATGGAAACTGAGTTTCGATCATTACCGTTGTTATCATCCTAAACCGCTCAATCTCAGCTACAGAAACTGGTGATGTAGTATCCAGAAACAGGAAAACAACGAGACAAAAAATACATAATCAATATATCAAGCAGAGATAGAAAGTGAATGTTTTGCTGGACTGTATTACTACCAGTAAAGGCAGAGATTATGATAGCGGTCATGAGTGTGGGGTTTAGCATTCATGGTTAAAAATTTCAATCCCAAATGACATCAGCAGCCAAAGTTTAAAGCCTAGAAAGCAAAGCTTTTATTTGCTGGATAAAGTTGCTTGGTGTTAATGGACATTAAGATTTAAGTCTACTGACAAGAGTCTCATGGTCCTACCGGGTTGCTCAGAGCCGTCTCTGAACCATGCTTCTCTTGGTGACCAGCAGTTGGCCAAATGAGAACAGTTTCCGAACAGTTCTCACCATCACCAACGGTACTACCATCACCATCCTCATTATCAGAGCTACCATCACCACCACCACCACCACCATCACAGCTACTACGACCACCATCATCACCATCACATCTATCACCACAACCACCACCACCACATAGCTACCACCACCACCACCACATCTCTACCTGTCAATATTCCCATATCCACTACAATTGATATCCTAGGTGTCACATTAAACACCAATCTAAGCTGGACAGCTTGTTAAATCCATTGTTAAAAAATGCTTCAAAAAAATTGGGACTTCTGTGCAGAGTTCGCAAATGCTTCAATGACGAGCAGTTGGCCACAATATACAAAAGTCATGTGCGTTCTCAGATCGAATACTGTTTGCCACTGTGGAGTGGATGTGGAGCGGTTGCACTGAGGCAGTCGGACAAAATTCAAAATAAAGCCATCGGATTAGTCAATAATCCTGCCATTATGCAGGACCTTCGTCTCTTTTCAGTACGTAGAGATGTTGCATCTTTAGCATTATTTTACCGATATTTTTACCGTAAGTGCTCTGACGAACTTGCTTCAATTGTACCTCCCCTTCACATTTTCTCCCGAAATACTCGGGCAGTTGGGAGACCCGTTAACTCACACTCTCTCCCCCGCAATGCACAACTTCTACTGATCAAAATCCATATATCCCCCAAACTGATACTCCCTGGAATTCACTTCCTGGGAGTTGCTTCCCACGAACATTTAACCCACTTTTCTTTAAATCCAGTTGTCATAGATATTTTATGAATGGAGGATGCCTTTAGGCACATTGTCTTTTTTTTTTTTTCCTTTGTTTTTCCTTCCTCCATCCATTGTCTCTCAAAAAACAAACTCTATCACCACCACAGCTACCACCACTACATCACCATTACAGACATCATCATTATCACAATTATCATCATAGCCGCCACCATCACTGCCATAGTTACCACCGCCACCATCATCGCCACAGCATACCATCCCCACATTTACTACCACCATTTTCTGCTGAATAAAATTGTCTGCTCATAGCATTAATGAAGGAATTGACATGGGAATGTAGATGTACACCTCTTCTCTCTCTCTCTCTCTCTCTCTCTCTCTCTCTCTCTCTGGATAGGCGCATAAAAAATTCCACGGTAATGCCCTGCCACTTCTTTCATGTGTGTGTTTTGTAACACAAATGGGCTGTCTAGCACTTACAAATGAGAGCCGTTTCCTGTTCACACTTTCCTTTGCTCAAATCCAACAAGAATGTGTTTACACAGGAGCAAGTGCTGAACTCTCCTGTCGGGCTGTTTAGCACTTGCTACTGCAACCATAGGAAAATTTTGGAGTTAAAACACCCCTTCAGAATATTTTAGTCAACATGAAATTAAAATTGGTCCATCTGGGATCCAAATCAAACCATCCTGCAAAGTTTCATCAAAATCCTTCTTTCCAGTTTTGGCTGCACTACACACACACACACACACACACACACACACACACATACACACACACACACACACACACACACACACACACACACACACTGGATTATAGTGTACTATATTTCAGTGGAGGTGCTAACAAAGAAACTATAATTCAGTGACTGCTGGTACTTTACTGAGCACAGTGAAGTTGTTCAGCACAAACCAGATAAGGATCCAACTACTATACATATAGTACATCCATATCAAAAGAGGTCTGCAATTAACTAGTGGTAGAATAAATTAACAAGCCATCGTAGTAGATGGCTCATGTTTAAATTGCCTTTAACCCTTTCACTCTAAGAGGTTTCGCTTAAGCAGAATATAAATAATCTTGAGGTGGTACCAACAGCTGAAAAAGGTAATCGTAATGGAGGGATGAATACCTCAGTCTCATATGACTAATGTCGAATGTCACTCTAGTTATGCAGCATTCACGAGTCAACGAAAGATATAGCTGAACATAAAAACATCTTTACTTATACCTTAAACTCAGCAGCTAAGGGGGGGTCTCAATTCCTGCGACAACCGCAAGGAGTTCTGAAAGGTGCAGTCAGAAAAAATATTTTCTGCTTTCTTCCAGATTATTCCATAAGCACAAGCAAAACAAGCAAGCGATAATCACGTGAAGCTTTCTTCTTTAGTTCCTGAATAGTTCTTCTGTATAACTTGCTTTAATTAACTCAACTAAATATCACAAAGACCTTCGAGTATATTCCATTATATCACAGATAAGAAGTGGGTGAGCAAACACCAAAATTAAATACTAAATCTGTTATGTCAGTTGGGGCCAGCCCGATTCCTCACTCTGTCTACCACAAAAGGAAACATAATATAAAGTACCATTGTGTGTGTTATCAATAAGTTAAATACCAGCAATGGGAAGGGTACTGCATGTAGCCACAAGTATGTAAGCCTCCGAATGCATCAATAATAATTTTTTCTTGAAACTAAATCTAATCTTACAATAATACACATCAAAGAACATTAATCAGCGATAAGGTTCCTAATCCTATAGAGGTCTTTAAACAATGATGTCAGAGGTAATTCCTATGGTTGCCTCATATACAGTTAATAAATCAATAAAATCAGTTAATTAGTGACCAATCTACTCGTCAACAATACTCGTTATCAACTTCAGCATCATCATAGCAAATAAAAAAGTACTCATTTATCACAGTATCATCGGTCATCTGGCTGCCTGACTAAGTTCTCCACGTAAAACTACGTAAGGTAAAGGAACAGGACCTCAGGGTTGTACTACAATAATTTTCACACAAATCTAAAGTGAAGACTATTTATTATAACAAAAACTTCCAATCAGTTAACTCTTTAAAAAATAACATTCACTTGTGAATGGCACTTTATGTAGATTTGATTGATCTCTTGACATTTAACAGGGTCTTTATCCCAAGTCAACATGATTCATAAAATCCTGGTCAATATTTCTCTCTGCTTCTCACTGTACACACTTACTCTCCAAAATCACTAACTATTCACTGTTACCCCGAGTTTTTTCCAGTATCCCACACATTGTTGTTTCTGCACCATGATCGGTTCTGCCCAGTCTAGCTCCTTTATCTCAGGTGTCGCCCTCTTTTTTTCCTACCTCTTTCTGACCGCTCAGTGCTCTATCTTTTGCTTATAAAGGAGCTCATAGTTTGTTAATGAAGAGGCGTGTCTTGGGCATGGGCTGAGATATTTCACATCTTTCGTCCATGTCGTAAGAGCGTCCTCACACTGGTCGTCCACAAATATATGGTTGCTTCTCAACCACTGTGGTGTCAGTGATTCACAGTTGATTTGATGATTCACTCCCACAGCTCGCCTAGCTGTTAGGGCATGTCATACTTTCTGACAATTACATTTTGCGATAGCAGGTCACTTTTTTAGTGCATTCATATGTGTAGATCTCATTTCAATCAAATTGTTGAAAAAAAAAAAAAAAAAGCTACTGGCATACCTATTTGAAAATATGACAAAACATGCCATCCCTTGAATCTGAATTGTCACTGTGCCTTGATTACCTCAGCAGTTTAATCATGCTATATTCTTGTCTCCTTTTATGCTTGCATTGAAAATTTGTTGGATTACATATATTTGCCATTTCGCCAGCCGTTTTGTTCATCCGTTTGACTGCCTATGGAAAGTGTATGTTATGTACTGGAGTGGTGACTCAATTGTTTACGTAATAGAATATTGTTCTCAAGCTGGAAGCATCTGTCCACTGGTATATCTAACAAGTGTTGCTGCTAGCATTATTTTCATTATACGGAGAACGGATGGAAGGACCCATCTATGGCATCAAGAACACCAGATAGTCAGCAGCTAATTCACTGAGCAGCTATCTTGGTGGTCCTGCTGGCTTCATATTGACAGAAGTCCCAAGCTCAGGGATTGTATAAGAAGAGGTATTGAGATCCAAGAGGCCAATATTATTCTCCATGATCATGACAGAAGAAATATTCATCTGAAACAATTTTTTGAAATTGTGGCTGATGAAGTGACTGATGCCTGGAGTAGGTCCAACCATCTCTTCAACGAACCTGTGATCGTGGGAAAGAAGTCAATTATTCAGAGGCTAGAAATGGCATGGAGAGCCTTTTCTGACAATTCTAGAGGCAAGGGCAAGAAGAAAGGAGAGATCAAAGAATGGGAGAAGTTTCATTCTCTCTCTGACATCACTAAATGCAGGTGTCCTATTCTTTTGTGTAGTGAGGAAGCAGCTCCATGTAAACAAGACTGTCAGGATGAGGCACACTGTCTCTGTCCCTGTACCAGAGAACAAAAGCTCCCCTACTTAGATCTGCGATGGTAGAGGTCTCAAAGGGAAAAGCAGGGTAGCAGATCTGCTTATATGATTGGCACTATGGACGCCAAAGAGACAGCCAGGCAAAGGAAGACGATTAAAAGGAGAAAAACTTCTGACGAGACCATGCAAAAACAGTAAGAAGAAAAAGACAGACATTCGTTGCTAATGACTAAGAGATGTGATGTTGATGACACAACCGATGATGCACATGTTACTGCAGAAGATCAGAGTATGGACATTGAAATGGGAAGTGAAGAAGAAGAGATTACTCGGGAAGAGCAAGGTGTTACAATGAAAGAAAGCTGAAGAAACTATCTCAACATCAGTGGAACAGCGGAGTTTTCTTTGAGATTCGATGTGTCATCAGGCGCAACAGCAGCAATTTTCAATGGCGCCATGTCAGATTGGATATGGGGTGGACATTCGCCTGTGAGCAAGAAGTATTTGTGCTGCGACACCAAAAAGTTTTCAGAGCAGGAGACAAGATTATGTGAGTAGCGACAGATGAGACTGAACAACAGTTAGCTGGAAGTGATGTCAAAGGAGAGTTTGTTGATGGAAGACGAGATGATACGCTTGTGCTGGAGCAAGATAAGGAGATGAAGAAGTTTCGCAAGAGAGTGATACTGTAAAAGAGAATCATATCATGGTCACAGAAGAACCTAAAGGGAGCTATGCCACACACTACACCACAGAAATAAAGTGCAGGATGGCAAAACCAGCAAAGCAAGCCACCATTGGCCTCTATGACTGTATGAGGGACAGAGGGTTCGATACATCCATTGAGATGATCGGCAGCGATACTACAACTGAAATGTCCGGCCACAAAGGAGGCATGCTCCACCATACTGAAAGGCTGGTTGGTCGCTGGCTGTTCATGATGTTCTGCTGTCTGTTTATCAACAAGCTTCCATGGCAGCATGTTGTTGCACAATTGGATGGTCCTACCTCATCAAGTCACAGGTAGCAAGGTGCAGAAGGCAAGATGCTGGCCGGAGTGAACTCCATGGAGCAGAAAAAGGAATTCCAGCCCATACAGTTGCTTGAGCCTTTGGTGGAGATTCCTGATGATGTGGTAGGGAAGATGAGCATAGATAACAATGTAGCCTGGAAGATCCTGCATGCTATTGCCAGTGGCACGCTTGAGCCTGAAGTGTCGACAGTGCTGTGTGGCAAGCTCTGCCACAGCAGGTGACTGACACCCGCGATGCAGTGCCTCATGATGTACATTATTCAGCATGACCTTGGTACCCACGACAAGGAGGTGGTGCGATTCCTCGCGACCTGGGTGACCCAGGTGTACTTACCCATGTTTTAACTCATCAAGGCGAAACATCTTATCAAGGACGGACCCCACCATCTCCTCACTCTATTTAGGCTATGGAGACAGCAGAACGATAGGGTGAAGGCTATCACGAAGCCCTGCCTGCTGTCTGAGGTTTGGTGTTCCCACCCTGAGCCTCTCCTGGTGGCTTTGCTATCTTCATGCAATTCTGAAAAGACAAAGTTTGCTATGGAGATCATTAATCTGAGGGGAGGAGATGGTAGTGGCAGCAAAGCAGCCATGGAGTACAAGATACCGTCGACAGTGAACCTGCAAGCCACCAGCCTCATCCAGATGATTGACTGGGAGAAGGAGGCGGTGCCCGAGCCCTTCTTCACATGCAGTCTCACTTCGTCACAGTTGGAAGACATCAAGAACTCTCCTCTGGTCGTACCCACGTACTACCTTCACACCCAGAGCTGTGAGCGAGCTGTTAAGCTGGTCACCAAAGCTTCCAATTTTGTGTGTGGCTGGGTCAAGAGGGACGGTTTAATAAGGGCGCACATGAAGCACAGGGACCTGAAGCCTGTGTTCAAGAGCAAAAATGACTTTATGATTGCATTTAAGTAGCTATATGCTGTGCTGGAAGCATTTTTCGGTATGTAGAATATTATCATGTGTTTATTGTTATCCAAAATAAACATGGTCGAGTATACTGAAAAAATGAGTTATTATTCAAACTTGAAATATGTTTCCCGGCAGCTAATATTTATTTAATCAAAAATCCAAGTTCATATTCTTAACCTCTAAACTGCGGGGTTGTTTCAGCGCTCCTTGCGTGTCCCGTGGGGGTATTCGCACTCTGACAGACTTTGTAAAAATATTTGCCAAAAATTAGTTATTAGTCCAAGAATATTATAATTAAATATGCACATGACACATACCTTTAGCTTTCTCCTGGGATGTTTGTTGAGCCTTCGTCGAGTACCGTAGGACTTGTGGAGACTTCTGAAGTTGGGTAACGAAGTCTCCACTTTACACTTCCCGACATCCCGTAATATGATTACCATAGCCTGATATTATCACTAGAAACACTATTCTATGATTTTCAAATAGTTTGGAATCAATACTCCAAAAAAAAAAAAAAAACACTGTGAAAGCAATGAAAATTACGAGCGTGTACCAGCTTCCCACTTGCTCTCATTCGCCGCTGGTATTGTCATTTATTATTCATAAAAACACTCACACTTTATATATCTATTACTATATAACACTTATATATATCTGCAGTCTTTATCGATAAGTTTCCTTCAGTAATAGTAGTTTATTGTCACTGTAGGCATTCAATTTCACTTTCAGTAAAATATATAGCATGCAATTTTTCATCCTATATACTAGCATTGAGAGCGAATCTGTCACTTTCACTTTCACTTTCATAATTAATAGTATTCATACATGCTAGAGTGAAACTTTCACTTTCATTACTCCTAGTATATATACTCGTATTCTTATAATACTACTCATTTACATTTCTATTTACATTCTGTATTTTATTTACATTATTTACATTTCTTTTTTATTTACACTCTGTTATGCACTGTCACTTGCAGTAACTTATAAAACTATTTTCCACTGTTCACTTATATTTACATTAATTGCTTTCGCTTGCTGTTTAGACATTATTTACATTTCCACTTGCACTGTTTTAGTCACCAGAAAGAGCATAGTCACTGTCCATCATTTTCATTGATAAAGTAGCCAGTTCACGTTCCACAGCAGTCACTTAGCCGTTTACCCATTTCCACATGAGGTTTAGTAGGGGTAGAGGTCACAGAGCCCTTTGCATGGGGCTAAAAAGCGGCGGAATTGGACAGGCGCGAATCCGACATGGTTTCATCTTGAAAGACGACAGTAAACTGAATGCTGTGGTGGCCTAGGGGCAGTGAAAGGCTGCCAATGTCAGCATGGTGACAGCTGCTAATATAAGCGCCATGAAATGATTGGCAGGAAATCTAGACAATACATAATAAAGTAGGTAGTTCCAGGCAGTGTTGCCAAATTGGCGGAAAATCCGCTAGATCTAGCGGATTTCATTTTCAAGTGGCGGAAAAAATTTGATGCCAGCGGACGGCGGAAAATCTAGCGTATTTACTGTGCACTTGGTGGATTTCTAGCGGATTTGAGAATAGCTGGTATTACTGCACAGTTATTAATATTTTTTTTTCAACTATTATGAAATTCGTAGGAAAAGTAATTATGATGTAATAAGAATTTGGAAATCTGACCATCTCAGTCTATCCATCCGTTTTCTTTCTGTCTGAACTCTGAAGTCCGAACTGAGTGAACACGTTCTCACCATATGGGCGACCGGGTGGAGGGAGGGGAGGGGGTAGTACACCAGTATTCCTCCAGACTTCACCATGACCGTTTAAGTGGTTACCTTCTGTTTGAAAATGGGGCCGACATACACTCAAGCATATAGGAAGAACTTAAAAGTGTTGCAACCATAGTTGATTAGGTTAACTGTTAGATATATGTTTAATTCTTATAAAATTTGCATGTATTGTGGATAGATCAAAATAATAATCCAAACAGTATTAATATTTGCTAGTTATACACATGCACAGCCACTTCAACATTTCAGTAACATTCAGAAAGCACTTTACACAATGTATCCAACCTTACCAAGCAGGGCACTGGATCATATTGGCTGGTGGTGATGATTATGATGTTTATTTTGAAGAATTACATGGGTTTATAGTGTTTAGCGTATTTTAGCGGATTTTCCTGGTCACTCTAGCATATTTTTGTCAGTCCCATTTGGCAACACTGGTTCCAGGTGAATGTAAATATCACTTAGGGTTCTCCCTTCCTTTCTTACATATATTTTTATTACGAGAATAGATTATACGGCACATTTCAAGGGGAAATAAACAGGGAAAATTAGCGAACGAGTGCACGTGAGGTGTTGTCAGGTGATAATTAGCCAATTCCAGGTGTATTGCACTATCACTTACCTTATTTCTTTTTTGTATATATTATTTTGTATAAGGATAGGGCATAGGGCCTATTTCAATGGATGATATCAGTGGAAAATTCCGGGGATGATTTACTTAGCGCAGCGCGGCTGGGCAGGCAAGAGGAGAGGGTAATGGAGGGAAGGTAGGGAGGGGAGTCAAGAACGGGGAGAAATGGCTAAATTGTCAACAATGGATGGGAGTACAGATGAGATTAGGAGTAATGACTAGTGTTGGACATTGGCAGTACTGATAGATGATACAAGCCACCACTTGAAAGCCCGGGCGAATTCAAAATAACACAGAATCACAAAAGTGATGCCCCACGGTATGATCCCTTGCTCCCAAGCGTCACGAAAGTGGCGATCCATGGTTAAGGGGCTAATCAGCATACCTTAATGCATCATAAAAGTGACCTGCAAAACTGAAAGTAATTATTTTTCGAAAATCACCTTAATATGACATACCCTACTGTACAGTGTACACAACACCATTAACACAGTCGCAACTACATCTCTCACTTTCACTAGCGTTGTGTTATACATTCAATATACATCATAAACCATGGTTCTTCATACTTATTTGCGATTTATCAGGACTGTTCACTCCGTAGCACTCTCTGGGTGGCTCATGTATTTGTATTTGCCTCGTAATGTGTTTTTATAGCCATGGGTACTCCTTGGGACTGTAGGGTGGTTGTCTATCTCCTGGGTACAGTGTTAATTGAGTTGTTGTTTGGAGAGAGCACTGAGAGCTGGCGTCCTATCATCTGAAAATAGAGTTGATGTTACCAGCGATGATATCACGGGGTTCTGCCTGCGACACTCACTCTCGGCTGATAAAATATTCAGGCATCAGCTAAAATAAATCATCAGATACATTCCATATAGAAGGGATTGACGGTGACCTTATAACTCTTTCAAGCCTCTACGATCTATAATCAACTGCATAAAACTACGTAACGTTAGCCAGTATAAAATAGTGAAACGGGACACTACCCTGAAAATGAAACAGGCAACAGGTATATCAAGTGTGAAGTTTCTGGCGATCTGTGGCTGAATGGATCAAAGTACAACATGGTCAGGGTGGAGGGACAACTCTCTCTCTCTTTCTCTCTCTCTCTCTCTCTCTTTGCCAGGAAGAGTAATGGGGGAGAGAGAGAGAGAGAGAGAGAGAGAGAGCATGGGAAGGAAAGTAGTTTAAAATGGTTCGTCCTAAATTAAAATTCTGCTCAATTGTCTCTAATTTTACCCTCTCTGTCCCTGTCTCTGTCTCCGTCTCTGTCTGTCTCTCTCTCTCTCTGTTTGTGTGCCTGTCTGTCTGTCTGTCTGTCTGTCTGTCTGTCTGTCTCTCTCTCTCTCTCTCTCTCTGAAAAATGCCGAAGAAAGCAAATTTTCATCAATTTCCCCCCCTGTTCCTTTTTCTTATATAGCCAAACCACCTCAAAGTATTTCTCCGAACACTCTCTATCACATCCACATCCACATCCACACCGCAGTGCTCCTTCACTTCCTCATGTGTCAATCTGTCGCCCCATGTAACTCCACATGCTCCTTTCAAATAACTCATTTCCACTGCTCCCACTCATGACTTCTGTCCCTTCAACAAGGTCAAAGTTCACTTCCATACGTTAGAGTTGGTATCACAATCCTATCATGCAGCGACTTTATTACTTCCTTGCACACTTCCCGATTTCTCATTACATCTTTCAAGAAACCAGTAACCTTTCTTCCCTGTTGTATTCTTTCAATCACTTTATCCTTCAAATATCCATCCTTACTCACCACACTACCCAAGTACTTAAATGCACTCACATTTTCCATTTTTTCATCATCCAACCTTACTGTGCATGCAATGACTTCATTTCTCTTGAAGACCATAACTTTACTCTTCTCTGCATTCACCTTTATATTCAGTTTCTTACACACTCTCCCAGACTCGTTCACCAAGCCTTGCAGTTCCCCTTTGTCTTCACATAACAATACAGTATCATCTGCAAACAGGAGAACAGGAAGTTTCCAAACGCCGCCCTCTCTCATTAGCGCCACTCCAATATCCACTGCTCTACCTTGTATGTTTTTTATATCCCCATCCATATACAGATTTACCAACCATGGAGACATGAGACATTCCTGTTTCACACGAATACTCAGACAGAAAAAATTAACTCAGCTCACCATCCACATGCATTGCAGCCAACACTCTCATACATTCTCTTCACGGCATTCAATAGCTTCCCATATACAGTATTCTTTATGTTTTCCACATTCCTTTTCTGTCCACCCTGTCATATTCTTTCTCCAAATCCATAATGGCCACACACAACTTCTTTCCCTACTCTGGAAACTTTTCTACTAAAGACCTAATCATGAACACCGACCGGATCTACACAACCTCTTCCCTTCCTAAAATCTTCCTGTTCATTTGTTATTTCCCAAACTCTATCAATAAGTATCCTACCATATACTTTTCCTGTTATACTAGGAAGACAAATGCCTCTGTGATTACCACACACTTGCTTTTTCCCTTTTCCCTTGTACAGGAGAATAACTTTACCTGACTTCCAATCCTCCAGGACTCTTCCTTCCTCCCAGGTCAATCTGCACATCTTCCATATCCATTCTACAACTATCTGTGCCCCATGCTTCAGCATTTCACCACACACTCCATCAATTCCTGGGGTTTTCCCCATTTTGACCTTCATTGCTTCCACTACTTTTATCCTATTGATCTTTTCCTCCCTTCTCACATCCTTCCTTCTCCAAGCCATTCCCCAGCCACTTAAACTATACTCTCAATAATCTTCATTCTCTGTGTTCAACAATTCCTTAAAGTGTTCTCTCCACCTACTCACTTTTTCTCCCTTCTCCATTGTCAGTCTACTATTTTTACCTGCAGAGATAGCCAGCAGGTCACTGAGTGGCCAGCGTTCTCCTTCTTCTGCTTCTCGCGGATTGGTAAAAGGACGCCTTTGGATTCATAAAAAGGATATATATATATATATATATATATATATATATATATATATATATATATATATATATATATATATATATATATATATATATATATTTTAATAACAGAACGGAGGAAGGAAAAACAAATGGATAAAAAAAATAAGAAAAAGATAATTTGACATGGAGTATCTAAATCTGTCATCAGCTGACACCTGAGATGGCACCTTCTAGCAACAACTTTAGTAAAAGTGCTTATTTTAAGCCTGTTGAAACATTAAAGTGGTCGCATAGAAGGTTATTGCGCATGGAGAATCCAAATTAGCTGTCAGCTGACATATGTGGTAGTGCCATTTAGCAGCAACTTTAATGTCAGTAAAAGTTCTTCACTTAAAATTATTGAGACATAAATGTGGTCCTATATAAGGCTATTTGACATGGAGAATCCATTTTTTGCAGTCAGCCAAGTCACCTCCAGAAACTGGGTAGTGGGGCACACTGTTGAGCTCCTCCAGAATCCTAGTAGTGGATCTCTTTGTTAAGGCTAGTTACCTTTTACAGCAAACTGCTTGAAACAAGAGTTCCACTGCAGATCCCAGAGCAATTCTCCTCGTGTTTTCGTTCACTCCCCTACTAACTTCTCTATCACCCTATTAACTCTATTTACCTCCTTCCAGAACATTTTCTTACAGTCCCACCACTTTACACTCAAATTCCTTTGAAACTCCTCATCCGCTCTCTTCTTACTATCACGTACTAATCTTTTCACTTCTTTCTTCCTCTCAACATATAACTCTCTCTTCCATCTCTCGACTTCCTCCATGTCTCTGCTTTCTATCCACTTGCTATATGCTTTCTTCTTTTGCGTTACAGCATGTCTCACCCATTCATTCCACCATGCTGTTCCTTGCTCCCCTTTTCGTCTTCTCTTCACCCCACACTCCACTTCACGTGCTGCACAGATTTCTTCTGTGAATACTTTGCACACATCTTCCACCTCCCTCATCTGCTCCAAATCATAGTTTCCCAAACGCTCCACTGCTGTCTTATATTCTGACTTTTTTTTTCCATCCTCTAGCAACCCTTCTACCCTCCTTGTGTGGACTTCTCCTAAGTTTAACGATGTGCTAATTAATCTCTTAGAATGCTAAGTTCAGCACCCTGCAACTCCTGCCACTCTTCCTATTACTTCCTTCCACATCATAAACGACATCTTTACCATATTCTTGTAACCCTGAAACCACTGAGTTTAAACCCAGGAAGGACATTTCGAACTGGAAAAATTACATACACTTTTCACTGATCCTTTCAGTAGGAGAGGTCCTACTATACGACGACCTTTGTCAAGTAAATGTAGCTGGACTTGTAGGACGATAGACACATACTCAGGAACTCAGGTTGTAAATAAATCCAACTCCAGCTAGATACTTTACTTAGAACAAGTTCGTCCTGCTCTCTCGGTGTCTTGTAGCTTTCTGACTCCCACTTATTCGTTGGAAGAGAGATACACGGGTGTTCACGTGATCCACGTGCCATCACGTTACACTCTTACTGAATACTCGGGTCTGTACACAAAGTAGCCTTTTCAACCTTCATCTGCGCTTAGGCAATAGGAAGCATGTCAGCGGCAGACTGCACATTCGTGACAGTAGTCCTATCAGCATGACATACTGGCAGCAGGAAATTGCACCACACAACAACTATACATCAAGGCACATATATTATCACACATACTACATTACCTTTAGCGAATAATCGTCCTGTGGTTGAGAGAATTATTAGGAAAAGGTAACAGCCTCGACCACATATTCTACATTCTTACACACATCTCCTGTTAGACGAAGGAGGAGGAGGAAAGAGGAGAGGGAAACGGGAAAAACAGAAAAGGAAAGATTACGGTGAGGACGAAAGAGGCCAAGGAAACACAGAAGGAAAGAAAAATGAAAAATGGAAAGAAGGAAAGAAAGAGGGAGCTATGAGGGAAGGGTAGAGTATCAATGGAAAGTAAGAAAAATGGAAAGAAAGAAAGAAGAGGGTGAGAGGGAAAGGGAAAACATCGAGGGAAAGAAGAGGGGAGGAAAAAAGATAAATTAACGAGGAGAAAGGAAGGACGGAAGAAATGCAGTGAAACAGAAAGGAAGGAAGGAAAAAATGCAGGGCAACAGGAACGAAGGAAGGAAGAAATGCATAGAAAAAGAAACGAAGGAAGAATTGCAAGGGACAAAAAAGGAAGGAAGGAAGGAAGAAAAGAAGGAAGACCAATATCTGGACCTTTAACATGGTGACTATTTTATGATTCTACGACAGAAATAATAAAACATAAGGGGAATGAAAGAAAGAGATGAAAGGAAGGAACGGAGGAACATTACGTATGCAGATGGAGTGCCAGCTGTCGACTTTTCTTCTGTCTCTGCAGGGAGGGATGGAGAGAGGAAGGGCAATAGACAAAGACTGATGAAGGGAGGTGGGAAGAAATAAAGGAAAAGAAAGATATACGCAAGACTGGAAATTCGGAAGAAATATACGCAAGGCTAGAAATACGGAAGAAGGGGCAAATGGGTAGGAAAGGTCATGGAAGGAATGATGGGAGATGAAGGGAAGAAAATTGCTGGCGAAGAAAGGAAGGAGGAAATCAGTAAGAGCTGACGAAGGGAGGAACGGGAGGGAAGGAGAGAAGGATGATATATTGATGGAAGAACCAGAAGGATGATGAATGGAAGACAGAGAAAGAGAGGAGGGGAGGGAAGATTAAAGGAATGAGTTAGTAAGTGGATGGAGGAGAAAGAGAAATGGAAAATGGGGACGGAGGTAAGGATGGCAGTAATGGAGAGAGAGAGAGAGAGAGAGAGAGAGAGAGAGAGAGAGAGAGAGATGAAGTTAAACTGAAGAAAATTAAGAATAAGAAATTTAGGACAATCCGTGGATGTGATAGAAAGCGTTTGGAGAAATACCATGAGGTTGTTTATATCCATGTGAAGAGGATGGAGAGCGAGAGACTAACGAGGAGAGTGTATGTGAGTGAGCTGGAAGGGGTGGGAGAGGGAGGAGAAGACGGAGGATGAGATGTAGTGGAAAGTTATATGAGAGAGGGGGTTGTGAGCTGGGGGGAGGCAGCGAAATGGCGGGCGACAATGAGGCGATTTGTTTGTGGCAATCCCGTACAAGATTAAGGTGTCTGGCTATTGACAGATACCTGTAGACAGTTTTAAATTACCTATCCTTCCCACGTTCTCTCTCTCTCTCTCTCTCTCTCTCTCTCACACACACACACACACACACACACACACACACACACACACACGCAAATATTGTGTTTTCTGCAGAATATTACATTTTGTCCTGGTGAATGAAATGCCTGAGAGGAAAAGACAAAAAGCTTAGCCCCTTGAAACATATCCTCTTTAGTTTTATTCCTGCAAGCCCTTGATGACCTTATTCAGTTTAGGGGAGCCTCCTACTAGTGAGAAGTACAATAAAGATTCTGTATAATCCCACCAGTTCAAGAAGCTTCTCCTGATCTGAAACAAATGGTTTACACGTAGGAGAATATAATTGGAATGACGTCCTTGAGGTGCAGGGTTTAGTTTTTTTTTTTTTCTAACATTTCAGACGACATAGAGTTCATACTCCGCTTCGTCCATGTACAAGTGGCATCGGAGGCCTCGTAACACCTCTTTCATAGCGATTTATTTCTAGGCATTACATCTCAGTATGTGCTTGTGCGTTACTGCTACAAGCTATGTTGATATAATGGATATAAGTAGCATAAAAGACAGTGTTACGGTTTAGCAGACAAACTTCACTGCTAATGTAGAGTTGCTACAAAAATTCTTAGTGAACGGAAACGGGAGATTTAATCAGAAACCTTAAAGAAATATGGAGCTAAAGCCCTTAAATACGAGATCGTTCTTTGTTTGTTGGTCTTGATATTTCCAAACGATTTGACTTAACTCAGGAGTATCTTCTCGAACTAAAACGAATGGATAATCTTCACTAACCCCTTCGGTACGATGCCGTCTGATTTTGTTATTATTAATTTCAGACGTTTATATTCAAGTCAGGCGAGGTTTATCAAATTGGAGGAGTTAGGCTTAGCCCTCTTAATGTGAAAACATAATTGTGTGTATATATTATACCTCGCCCGGATGAAGTCCGAAGAGGTATTGTTTTTGGTCGAGTTTCCTTGTTTGCATGTTTGTTTGTTTTTTACCTCGCCCGGACAAAGTTCGACGAGGTATTGTTTTTGATCGAGTTTGTTTGTTTGTTTATTTGTTTGTTAGCAATATTACCGAGAAACGACTGAGTGAAATTACATGAAACTTTCAGGATGTGTGGACACTGGTGCCCAAAGAAAGTGATTAAATTTTGGAAGTAACTGAGTGACCATGAAAGGTCAAATTCAAGGTCACGGATATTCAGGGGGCTATAACTCGAAACTTGTTGAAGATGGAGATATTTACTCTTATCAAAATGTAGGAAGTCTCATATGGGCTTTCATTTGGCAACATGACATTTGACCCTGCGTGACTTTGAAGGGTCAAACGCAAGATCACGGATTTTCAGAGGGCCTAACTTGAAAACATTTGCGCCATTACCTTAGACTTTAATATTGCACCAACACTAAGTGGCAGAAATGACTCGGTATTTAACAGCAATAAAATAAGTGCAGTCAGGTGAGGTTTGTTGTGCCTGGCACCACTTGTTTATTATTACTGATCACTTTCATGGACTATGAAATTGTTTTCCTATAAAATATTTATGCCACTAGGATTAGGGTACGGTAGTGTTTATATCTGGAAATATGAAGAACATTCTAGGATATAATTGCTGTGCTGTAGGATTAGGTTAATGATTATATCTGAAGATGTGAGGAAAATTCTGGTGACTTCAGCTTATATGTCTGTTTTCTTTCTCTCTTTCCTAACGAATTAGTTCTTGTCATTATTGGGATTGTGCATTGTTTATTTACATGCATTATTGCATCACAACTTGTGAGTTCTCTACTAGGCGTCTATAGTATTCTGGACTGTAGGCTACTGGAAGGTGGAGTAAGAGGTGGGTGGAAAGAGCATTTAATGTGAGCCTCCCGCGTCTGACTTCAGTTCGGTTCGGTTTAGGCAGTATGTCAGTATGCCAGTTCAGTTGTGCGAGCTTGGGAGCAGCGGACCGTTAGTTTGTGTGTGACACTGAGTCAGAGTTGGGCAGACAGTGAAAGTCTGATTCAGTAACAGGCATTCAGTGAATAGTTAGTTAGCCATGAGTGACAGACAAAGAGAATTGTGTGTGTGTGTGTGGGGGGTTCAGTTTTTCACTGGTGGACAGTCGGTGCATCAGTGACAGAGTGAGTCAAACAGAAAGTATTTGATGAGGGTCAGAGTAGTCAGGCTGAGTCTGTAGTGAGAGTTCATCAGCCAGTGAACGAGTAGTAGTGAGTGAAGGACAGAGTTAACATGGGAGAAAAAGGACAGTGTTTTGCATGTGTACCTCAGCTATGCCTAGAAATAAAACCTAGAGTGT
Organism: Coenobita brevimanus; assembly: GCF_032717465.1. Taxonomy (NCBI): domain Eukaryota; kingdom Metazoa; phylum Arthropoda; class Malacostraca; order Decapoda; family Coenobitidae; genus Coenobita; species Coenobita brevimanus. The sequence continues at coordinate 34,611,736 of NC_137054.1, forward strand.
TCAGCTGCCTTTGATTAACCCTTTGGCTTGTTTAAGTGTCGTTCCTGATGTTTCAACGAACCACGAATGTTGTAACAAGTAGTGTCAGGTGTGGGGATACATTCTGAGAGATGGGGATGCATGGAGTGGCTGCCACAAAGGTTACATAGCTCTGCCAGCTATACTCACAATGTCGAGAGCGCAGCAAGACGAACAAAAGAGATATTCTCACATGTTCAGAACACAGTATGAAAAACAATGACATATCAGAAAGCACATCATGAAGAGCAAATGAAATTTCGAGGAGCACAGCATGAAGAACATATGAAATATCAAGAAGCACGGCATAAAGAACGAAAGATATACAAGCAATGTTCAGAGCAGAGCAGGAATACAAGAAATATTATGAAAAACAAACATAAGGAAGCACAACAAGTGGCATACAGCAAGGTAGAGAGAACAAGCAACCAGGTAAGAGAAGTGAGGGAAGAGAATTCCTGAATAGTGGAGGATAAAGTGAGAAGTGAAATAAAAGAAGTGAATGGCAGGGTCGAAGTCCTTGAACACTGTTTAAATGAGGGTCAGCACTGAGCATACCCCTTAAGTGCCAGTGACAGGTGCGCAGAGGGGGATGGTGTCACTGCGTGAGTAGCGTGCCCAATGGTCACTGACACAGGATCAGAGAAGAGCTGAAAGTGGTGGGTCATAGGCAGCTTTCGGAGATTTCAAATTGACTGTGGGGAATTACAGGGTGCTGTACGGGGTTTGGGGGACCGGTGGGTGTCAAGATGTAGCAGGGAGGTAAGGAAGAGACCCTGGCCATATGTGGTGCTGACACTGGGGACTGATGGATCTTGGATTTGGACTGTGTGGTGCCCTGCCACTTCCTGCCTCACTTTCATTCAGTGCAAATACAGCTAGGAGGAAAGAGTGTTCCGCTGAGAGCCATGAAGCATTAACGTCTAATAGTGACGACCAGATGGATTACATTTATGCACACTGAGTCAGTGTGCCCTGAAAGTTCTACGATACACTGCACACTGCCCTGAGGTTGGTGGAGCACAGGAGCCATTGCATGATAGAAGAGGAAGAGATGGTGGGCAGGACCTTGGTTGACCGTACGGCAGAAGAAGCACCCATTGTTATAGCCAAATACTCACTTCATGCTAAGGAGTTTGTCGGCCAGTGAACAAGTAATAGTGTGTGAAGGACAGAGGTACGTGGGGGAGAAAAGTCATTGTTTTGCAGGTATACTGCAGCTGTGCCAAGGAATAAAACCCTGGAATGTTCACTTGTCTTTGATTAACCGCCTGGCTTGTCTACGTGTCGTTCTCAGTGTATCAACAAATCACAAAAGATGTTACTGTAGGTTTCATCTCAATTCTTTTCACCAAATTTACATAGTTCAGTTTGCTTTCGTCCTTCTTTTACTTCACTTTTTTTTTAAATTCACAAACGGCTGCTTTATGCGTTTTTCATTTTACACGAAGACTTCCTGTCATAACGAGAAAAATGAGCGTCGTGATTGGAGGAGCAGGAAAGGATCACAGTCGCGGATTGGCCGAATTCCCTGGGGAGATTCCCTTGCCGTTTTTGACTGGTCAGAATCCTTGCACCAAAATCTTTTTCACACTCTTCTCACCTACAACACGGATGTGCAAAAGAGACAGAAAAACAAAACAAAACACTTTGATATAAAACATTATGCAATGCTAGAAAGGAAGCCATATTAAAAAGCAATGAGAATAATAACAGGGCAGAGAGTGAGGGCAAGGAAGCATGACGAGACTTTTAATTTGCAATATCGAAGCCCCTCCCTCTCTCTCTCTCTCTCTCTCTCTCTCTCTCTCTCTCTCTCTCTCATATATTCATATATATATATATATATATATATATATGTATGTATATCTATTGCCAGACGCCTCAATCCCGTTTGGGGTGGCCACAAACAAATCGCCTCCACGTCGTCCTGTCCCCCGCCATTTCACTGCCCTGCTCCCAACTCACACCCCCCTCTCTCATATACTTCTCCACCCCATCCCTCCATCTCATCCTCGGCCTCCCCCTCCCTCTTCCCCCCTCCACCTCACTCACATACATTCTCTTCGTCAGTCTTTCACCCTCCATCCTCTCCACATGGCCAAACCACCTCAGTGTGTTCCTCATAACACTTCCTATCACATCCACATCCACACCACAACGCTCCTTTATATCCTCATTCGTCAGCCTGTCTCTCCATGTGACTCCACAGGCTCCTCTTAAATAACTCATTTCCACTGCTCTCACTCTTAACTTGTGTCCTTCCAACAACGTCCAAGCTTCACTTCCATATGTTAGAGTTGGTATCACAATTCTGTCATGTAGTAACTTTTTCACTTCCATGCTCACTTCCCTGTTTCTTATCACTGCTTTCAAAGAACCAGCAACCTTTCTTCCCTGCTGTACCCTTTCAAGCACTTCACCCTCCAAACCTCCATCCTTACTCATCACGCTACCCAAGTACTTAAACGTACTCACATTTTCCCCCTCACCGTCCAACCTCGCTATACATTCACTGACTTCACCTCCCTCAAAGACCATCACTTTACTCTTCCCTACATTCACCTTTAGATCCGTTTCTTGCACACTCTCCCAAACTCATCCACCAAGCCTTGCAGCTCCCCTTCGTCTTCACTCAACAACACAGTATCATCTGCAAACAACAGTACAGGGAGTTTCCAAACACTATCCTCTCTCACCAGGGCCACTCCAACATCCACTACCCTACCTTGTACCTCTTTTATTACCCCATCCATGAACAGATTGAACAACCATGGAGACATGACACATCCCTGTTTCAACCCAACCTCCAAAGAGAAAAATTCACTTAGTTCACCATCCACACGCACTGCAGCCTTTGCACCATCATACACACTCTTCACAGCATTCAACAACTTTCCATCTACTCCATATATTCTTAATACTTTCCACAATCCTTGTCTATCCACCCTGTCATATGCTTTCTCCAAATCCATGAAAGCCGCATACAACTTCTTTCCCTGCTCTAGAAACTTTTCCACTAAAGATCTAAGAATGAATATCTGATCTACACAACCTCTTCCCTTCCTAAAGCCTCCCTGTTCTTCTCCAACTAATTCCTCTGTTCTTTCTCTAACTCTGTCAATAAGTATCCTACCATACACTTTTCCTATTATACTAAGAAGACAAATGCCCCTGTGATTACCACACACTTCTTTTTCCCCTTTTCTTTTGTACAAGGGAATATATATATATATATATATATATATATATATATATATATATATATATATATATATATATATATATATATATATATATATATATATATATATTGAGCCTAGTGCCAAAAGGAAGCGATAAGAGAGGCGATACGAAGAAAAACTAGGTACAGATTTTGGGTCCAGGAATAATGACGTCACTCGTAAACACGGCATTTTGGCGGGAAGTCGGTCACTCTCGGGCCGTAATTTCCCGTCTAAACGTCCGGAGAGGGAAAAATTTGGCGCCAGACCGCGCCAGACCGTGACTGGGGAGGTGGAAGAGGAAGTTGGAGGGAGTAGGGTGATAGGGGAAAGAAAGAAAAGGGGAAATGACTTGTAAGGAGAAAGAGGAAAATGATGAGAAGAAGGAGAAGACATGAAGAAAGAAAGGATGGAAATATGGAAAGGAGAGTAATAAAGAAGGGGCAAAATGAAGAGAAAGAAAAAAGTGGAGGAAGGATGGAAAAGAAGAGACACTGGAGGGTAGAGAGGAGTGAGGGGGTATGATGTTGGCGTAAGAGAAGTATAGGAGAGGGGAGGAAAAATGAATAGTAGAGTAGACGAGAAACAAAAAGATGCATGAAGAAAAGGAAGATGGTAATTGAAGGAATTGGAAAGACGAAAAGAAGAATAGAAAGAGAAAGAGAAAAAAAAAACGAAGAGTGGAAAAAAAAAAAAAAAAAAAAGAGCACCGGTATGTACTGAAGGCAAAAGGATGAAGGACATGTAGAAGAGGAAGAGAAGAAAGCGGGACAGATAATGGAGAATGAATTTGATTGGGAAAACAGGAGAAACAAGAAGGGACCTGAAGAAGAGGAAGAGGGAAAGAAAAAGGAGACAGAAGAAGAGATGTGAGATATGGAAAAAGAGGAAAAAATTCCTGAAAGAAGTGGAAAAGGAAAGGTACGGAGAGAAAAAAAATGGAGTAAACCGTGAAGGTAAGAGGATGAAGAAGGAGCAGGAGAAGAGAAAAAGAGGAATGGGGGAGAGACATGGATGAATGAGTTAGAGTGAGGGGAAGAGAAAAGAGACGGAGCAGGAGGAAGAGGAAGACGGGAGAGAGGGGCAGGGAAAAATTGACGTGTAGAAGATGAAGGAAAGAAAGACAGGGAAATGAGAAATGTCTTTTTTCTTTGTGACTTTAGGTCCTCTATATGCCGGCAAAACTAACTAATCGACTTTTTTTTTTTTCCTCTGCACAAAACTAAAATTTAGTTCATTTCGCTTAAAATACTCTTGGGCCATAATAATGAGTCGCATAATTATGGTTTGCGTTGCCATTCTGATGGTCATTTGGCATTTCTGCAGCCAGTTTCTCCTTTTCACTCTGGTGAGTTTTTATACGATGAACAAAATTTTCCATGATAAGCTGATATAAAAGGGGTTCTTTACTCCCGATTAAAATGTTATACCTGTGATAACATTAGACGTTTTTCATGCTCTACAGTTTTCTTCTTTTTTAGTACATTAAAGCCGTCTGAAGTTAGCCAGATAATGCCCAAGTCGGTGATTCGCAGCAAATGTGTAAGCCCTTTCAGCCAAGGGCCTCAATGTCCTTTTGTTATTTATGTCACTTGGTAATTTTATTCAGCTTTTGGTGTCACCTTTCATGGAAGAAAAGCTTCTCTGATATTTTCCTACCGTGAAAAAGAAAATCTTATCTGTGAGAGCTGGGAAAAGCTGTCTTTCGAAGAGGAAAATTATTCTTCCTTTCCCCCCAAAAGAACAAAGTCACATCATAATATTTTCCCCGTGACATGCCTGAACATATAACATTTAAAATCCTGGAGTTCATAGGCAGTGGGAAAGATTTTCTTAAGATATCTTCATATGTGACCAGTTGCATAAGCAAAAGACTATCTATCTATCTATTGCCAGATGCCTTAATCCTTTACACGGGGTGACCACAAACAAACCACCTCCACGTCACCCTGTCCCGCACCATTTCACTGCCCTGGTCCCAATTCACACACCCCTCTCTCATATACCTCTCCACTCCATCCCTCCAACTCATGCTTGGCCTTCCCCTCCCTCTCTCCCCCTCACTCACATACACATCCACATCCACACCACAACGCTCCCTCACATCCTCATTTGTCAGTCTGTCTCTCCATGTGACTCCACAGGCTCCTCGCAGATAACTTATTTTCACTGCTCTCACTCTGAACTTGTGTCCCTCCAACAATGTCCAAGCATCACTTCCATACGTTAGAGTTGGTATCACAATACTGTCATGCAATAACTTTTTCACTTCCATGCTCGCTTCCCTGTTTCTTATCACTGCCTCCAAGGAACCAGCAACGTTTCTTCCTTGTTGTACGCTTTCAAGCACTTCACCCTCCAAACGTCCATCCTTACTCATCACACTACCCAGATTCTTAAACGTACTCACATTTTCCATTTCCTCATCATCCAGCCTCGCTGTACATTCACTGACTTCACCTCTCTCGAAGACCATAACTTTACTCTTCCCTACATTCACCTTTAGATTCCGTTTCTTACACACTCTCCCAAACTCATCCATCAAGCCTTGCAGTTCCCCTTCGTTTCACATAACAACACAGTATCATCTGCAAACAACAGTACAGGGAATTTCCAAACACTGTCCTCTCTCATTAGGGCCACTCCAATATCCACTGCTGTACCTTGTATCTCTTTTATAACCCCATCCATATATAGACTGAACAACCATGGAGACATGATACATCCCTGTTTCAACCCAACCTTCAAATAGAAAAACTCACTCAGTTCACTGTTCACATGCACTGCAGCCTTAGCACCCTCATACATACTCTTCACGGACTTCAACAACTTCCCATCAACTCCATATATTCCTAATACTTTCCACAATCCTTGTCTATCCACCCTGTCATATGCTTTCTCCAAATCCATGAAGGCCACATACAACTTCTTTCCCGTTTGTAGAAACTTTTCCACTAAAGATCTAAGAATGAATATCTGATCTACACAACCTCTTCCCTTCCTAAAGCCTCCCTGTTCTTCTCCAAGTAATTCCTCTGTTATTTCCCTAACTGTCAATAAGTATCCTACCGTATACTTTTCCTGTTACATTAAGAAGGGAAATGCCCCTATGATTACCACACTTCTTTTTGCCCATTCCCTTTGTACAGTCGGCCTAAGAAGTGACGGCGGAGTATCCAGAAGTTTTCGGTCAGCGATGGTGCACATACTCTTGCTTATATCTCTACGAGGTGAAACCTAATACGTAAAACTGTTACAAAAAACAATAAATCAGTGCTAAAGTACCTGTATATTTCAAAACTGTGGGAAGCAGTTCGTTAGTTACGATAATAGGAAATCCTAAACGGAACTAATTGAAATTTCACAACTATCGCTCAGGGACAGTCAGGAATAATTTGTGGAGTTCAAGTCTAGTATGGTAACACGCAATAATTTCATAGTAGCGTAAGAATGAACAGAAGGGTGCTTCAATAAAAAATTAAAATTAATAATTATTGTATATAAAATAATTTCTGTTACAATACTAGGGAATAATTTAAAGTCAATTATTTCCGTTTCCAATGTCTCCATGGACGACGACAGAAAGCGGGAAGGCGGTGCAAGCCAGTAAGCTATTTTAAATGTTTTGATCAACACGCACGAAAGGAGATAACATTTACTCAAAGATATGAAGTTATTACACTGCCTTTGGCCAGTTTTCCATCAAAAAATATCTCTGGATTATTTAATATATGCCAGAGGGCTATCGGTGAAAGAAGTATAAAAAAAGAACCTCGAAATTTCCCTAGAGTCGGAGCTCCTTGGAGAATGCCAACTTCTGTCATAGTCTGATATCCTCAGTGCATAATCGATTAGCAAGAGTAATAAAATGCCGAGGTTCATAAACAAATCATTGAGTTCAAAACTTCCAAATCTGCATTTTCTGTTCAGCAGGACATTACAGTTTATTTAAATAGACAGATATTAAGGTTAAAAGATGGAGTTAAGAGTTCGTGCTTTTGCATTGCAAAAGTTTATGAACTCATGTTTTGGTCCTGTTTATTGCCTAGTGTAAGAGAAAAAGGCAGAATCTGTCATATCTTCTTAGAAGTAAAAATAATTTTGCATCAGTTGGGAATAAAGTTGCTAATTATAATTATTATTGGCGAGAGAAAGACGGAAAAAAAGGCAATACGGTCTTGCTGCTACCGCAGGTAGGGCATCATTACGAATCATAATTTCATTGTTATGGCATCCTTATTGTTGTTGTATCATCACCATAGCATTTGAACATAAGGCAGTGTATTGCAGTCACAAGAATTTTCCTTAACTGGTCTTCAAAACTAGAGCATCTGTATTTGAAAACATGGGAAACAAATAAATCAGGAACACGGAGTTATAGGTCTAATGCCCACCGCGCGCGGAGTAATACATTTCACATTCATTCAAATCGGGAAAGGTAACTATATAAGTGTTAACTTCTAATATATCATTGCCTCCTGTTATTCATTTTACATCATTCTTGGCGTGATATAATATATATTTTATTTGATATGAAGTGATGAAGGCATTGAATATTTACCTTATATTCAATGTTTCATTGAACGTATGGCACTGCAGAGTGACCGAAGCAATCTGAAACTCTGCCATCACTTCTTGGGGTGACTGTACAAGGGAATAATTATACCTGACTTCCAATCCTCCGGGACTCTACCTTCCTCCCAGGCCAATCTGCACATCTTCCACATCCATTCTAGTACTATCTCTCCCCCATGCTTCAGCATTTCACCACACATTCCATCAATTCCTGGGGCTTTCCCCATTTTGAGTTTCTTCATTATTTCCACAACTTCCATCCTACTGATTTCTTCCTGTCTTCTCACCTCCCTCCATCTCTCAGCCATTCCGCAGTCGTTTATACTCGCATTACTTTCATTCTCTATGTTCAACAATTCCTTGAAGTGTTCTCTCCATCTGCTCACTTGTTCTCCCTTCTCAACTAGTAATCTACCATTTTTATCTTTCACTCCCCTACTAACTTCATTGCCAACCTGTCTGACTCTACCTCTTTCCAGAACATTTTTTTACATTCCCTCCACTTCACACTCAAATTCCTTCCAAATTTCTCATCCACTCTCTTCTTACTCTCTCTTACTAATCTCTTCACCTGTCTCTTCCTTTCTACATATAACTCTCTCTTCCGTCTCTCAACTTCTTCCACGCCCCTATTTTTCATCCATTCATTATATGCTTTTTTTTTTTTTTTTTTTTTTCGTGCCACAGCCTGTCTCACCTCTTCAGTCCGCCATGCTGTTCCTTGCACCCTCTTTCGTCTTCTCTTCACCCCACACACCACCTCACATGCTGCACGTATTTCTTCTGTGAATATCTTGCACACACCTTCCACGTCCCCCACCTGTTCCAATTCGTATTTACCCAATCGTTCCTCCACTTCTCTCTTATATTCTGCCTTTTTCTCATCCTCTTGTAACCTTTCCACTCTCCTTGACTGAGAGTAATGGTAAACACTTGCAGGACAGAAGAGAGGTGAGAGTTTTTTACTAGTGGGTGCTGTATGCCAGCCATAAGGTGTGAATACACGTAGGGAGCTTAGAACATTAGTGACCCCACAGCAACAATCTTTATCCATCTGTCAATACACCTACATCTCTAGACAGATAGATAGATAGATAGATGAAGATCTACACGCACAATGTATGAAGCCTCGCAGCAGGTTCCAATCGTGATACCTTAATGACCGAATTAGATAATATTAGTTGGATATTATATGTCTGAGTGAGATACACAGAAAAGAAGAAAAATTAATGCAGCTCCACGACAGCAACCACGCACTTTACCACAAAGAAAGACAAAATGAAAGAGTTAATGGTGCAGGATTTCTAATTAACAGAAATTTTGCAGAGAACATTGCTAAATGCAGCAGTGAATCTGACATTGGCTTCTCAAAGCTTAGACGAAGGAGAAGAAACATGCTATGACAACATCTCCTAGATTACGGAAAAAGAATAGACCAGATACACTATACTCACGTGAGTTTTCAATGCAAAAGTTGGCAAATCGAAAAACGGAGAAGCAGACTTCGATTCAACCTTATATGATTCCGGTGCTGTTCCTCCATCACTTCGCCACTCTGACTTCCTCATGGCTGACGTTAAAATTTCTTCAACTAAAGTATGTTTTACCATCGCAGTCCTCAGTACGAATAACGCATATGGGCCTGATGGTGTCCTTCCTGTTGTTCTCAACACCTGTGCTTCTGTGCGTACACCCTACCTTGACAAACCCTTTTGCCTTTGTCTGCCAACTTGTACCTTTCCTTCTTGCTGGAAGCTTGCTCTCATTTAGCCTGCCCCAAAGAATGGTGACCATTCCCAGCCCTCTGACTATCGTCCAAAAACTCTAACATCCTGTATTTCAGAAGTTTTTGAATCGATGCTTTAAAAAATTTTAAAGAACATTGCCTATCTCAAACTTCTTTCTGCTCGTCAATATGGGTTCCACTAGGGATGCTCCACTGCCGACAATCCCACCTACAGTACCTTTCAGACTCCTGGTCATCCTCCTTTCGGGACTTTGGCGAAAGGCATGCCACTGCACTTGACATCTCAAAGGGTTTCGATCGAGTCTGGCATAAATCTTTAATTTCCAAACTGCCCTCTTACGGTTTCTATCCTACTATCTGTGCCTTCATCTCTAGCTTCCCTTCTGATCATTCTATAGCTGCTATTGTATACGGCCACCATTCTTCCCCTCGAGCTATTAATAGTTGTGTTCCTCAGGGCTCTGTCCTATCACCAACTCTCCTTCTATTCCCTAATGACCTTCTATGTTGTACATCTAACCCTATTCACTCATACACTGATAACTCCACCCTTCACCTTTGCATTCGCTTCTCGCAGCTCCCATCTCAGGAGCTACTTCAGCAAACAACAGATGAAGCTCTGGTCCACCTAATGCCTGACTTGGCCCATAGTTCTGATTGGGGTAAAAGTAATCTTGTTGTTTTTATTGTTCCAGAAACTCAGTCATAACCTTTGCCAAGAAACCATTTTTTTTAAATTTCTTATTGGTTCAGCTATTAATAACCTAAGTCGTGTACATTTATCAGATTGAATAATTCCCGCTATAGTCAAGAATTTACATACGCTCATATGCCACATATTTTAACAAAATCACAAGATTGAAGTCAGGGACTGGAGAGAGAGAGAGAGAGAGAGAGAGAGAGAGAGAGAGAGAGAGAGAGGGTACTGTCTCGTTACAATCAGCTAACCGAAATTGTTGCACTTACTCGTTGCCCCACTGTCTCCCGATTTTTTTTTTTCTATGAAAATTATATACGTCCATAAGGTGTCTAATAGTGTCTTTGTGTTTTTGATAGTACGGTAATATGTATCCTAGTGATGTTTTTATGACGTGGTAGTAATTACCGGTACATAGTGATGTTCTAGCATTTTGGAAACTCGTGTTTATGACTGTGGTCGTATGCTTGGCTATGCAGCAGTAAATTATAGATTTTATTGGTGCTGACAGAGGTGTCCACTCACTAGGTGTTTTCTAGTTTTTGTTTGCACTTTTCCATTAATGGTAATATGGCTGCCTGACGTTGTGTCATGAGTGTAATCTTAGGACGATGGTGATAATATGACTGCTTGATGGTGTTTTTATTGTTTGATCTTTTATTATGACAGCCTGAAATTTTTTCTAGTGAGTGAAAAATGTCTGAAGCTGTTTTTACTGAGATTTTACGAGTGTTGATAATATAACTTCTTGATGTTCTGTTTGATTATTTGAAATTATCAATCTCTGCTGGTTTTTCTGCTGTGTTATCTTAGGTCGGTGATGATAATATTAGTTGCTCGTGGTGTTAAACTGTGTAATCTTATGATGGTGTCGAAATTATAACAACTGTACATGTCCATGTCAAAGACACTATGTACTGGTTTACGTATTTTTTAAATACAATTGGAAATAACGTTATGGCCTCATCAAGGGATGGGAATTTCCACACTGTGTTATATGCCTCAAAATTTTATCACTGGAATGCATGCGACTGAGCTCTCTCAAGCGAAATTTGAATAGTTGTCATCCAGTTCTGAAAAATAAGAATGCTGCCTGCCTCAGGAACAAGGAAGAAGGACTAAAGTAAGCACACCTTGATCGTCTGGGACAGGTCAGTCAACAAAATGAATTCTGGTTACGTGCATCGCACATGGTATCACTGTGAGTTACACAAGAAAAAAATCAACATAGCAAAGAAGTTAATGATCCCTTTTTGTAAATATATAAGACACTATGTTTTTGGATGCGATGCTGAGCAGGTAATATTAGTGCCTATCTCAAATGAGAGTGTTCATTGACGAATACTGGTATTAGATATGTTTGAAGATTTCAAACAACACGTAATTGCTGAAATAAAAGGAACATCTTTAAGAAAATTTGCAATCCAGCCTGATGGGTTAACTGACGTGGCTACTTGTGCCCAACTCCTGATGTTTGTACGATACATCAGTGGTGGAGATTTCAAGAAGGATTTCTTGTTCTTTCATGCTTTGGAGTCGACTACAAGAGGTGAAGACATTTTCCATGATTTTTTTTTTTTTTTTTTTTTTTTCCAGAGGCTGGAGGGCTTTCTTAGAATTTTATGTCTGTGCACAACTGAGAGAGCACCAGCAATGTTTGGCTGCTTATCAAGATTTCATGGAAGAGTGAATGAATCTAATTCTGTAACAAGGCATCGTCATCATATGTAAAAGATTAGTATTTGATGATATTATGCACATGGCATATAACATCAAGTCAAGTGCCCTAAATCCACGATTCCTCCAGCAACTGTGCAAAGAGTTTGGAGCATATGTGGAAGTCTTACTCTTTCACACAGAATTTTGCTGTTTATCATGAGGGAATATGGTATCAAGAGTAGAGACGCTGAAGGAGGAGGTTTCTGAATTCTTCAGTCTTGACAACAAGATAAAGTCGCTTGAGTTTCCCAAGAAACTATCAGACAACCAGTGACTCCAGAAGCTGGCCTACTTAAATGACATATTATGTCTGATCTCGTTAAACTCATCCCCCTATAGCCGTTTTATCACAATGCTTGATTTCATGGACAAACTTAGATTATTCAGCATGAAACTGGAGCTGTTGGAAAGTGAGGTCAAAACCGAAAATTTTAACATATTTGAACACATTAGTGAGGCACTTGATAAAACCAAAGACATTGGAAAAACTAGAATTGGTGCACCTTGTGCAAACTCGTCTTTCTTCCCTGTAGATGGAGTAGCAGTCTTATTTCCCTGAACTGAGTTGGAATAAAAACTGATTAGAAACCCATTCATTGCTAGTGTGCACCTCCCAAGAAGAATTCATAGAGTTGGTAAACAAATCTGTTAAAAAAAATAATAATACAATTCCCCTGACCAAGTTCTGGTCTAAAATGAGTGAGTTTTATCCTGCTGTAGTTGATGTTGCTGTGAGGTCTTTGCTGATGTTCCCTGGTACTTACCTATGTGAGCAAGGATTTTCAGCGCTATTGAACATGAAACCAAACACCAAGCATTAAATTATGGAGGTTATCAATTGACCCTGAAATGTCAAAATCAAGGTCACTGATTTTCAGAGGGCTATAACTTGAAAACAGTTGAAGATAAAGATATTTACTATTAGGAACATACAGGAATTCGTAGTATGGGCTTTCATTTAGCACCAAGACTTTTGACCCTGAATGACCTTGAAAGGTCAAACACAAGATCAAGGATTTTCAGAGGGCATAACTTGAAAAAATTTGTGCCATTACCTTTGACTTTAACGTATTAAATCCCAGGGTTCCTGTGTGAGGATCTTGCTGGAAGGATGCTAAGCGTACTGACCTCCGTCTGTCAGCTCATAGTCGCGAAGCTCATAGATCCCTACCCCGGGGTTCCCTCCTATAATAATTTTTGAAAATGCCCAGTTCCGTCCCATATTGAGGATGCCATGAGCCATAGGTTAATTGTGCCTAACACTACATGGCAGAATCGAGCCAATATTTAACATCATTAAAATAAGTGCTGTCGGGCTAGTTTTTTTTTATTATGCAAGGAAGAAGGAACCAAAGGCCAGGAGCCCGCAAACCGTTCCTTCCAAGAAAAAAGAAAACAAAAATAATACAAAAGAGAGCAAAATTTAAGATCCATTCATTTTGAGATGCCTGGACACACTGCATTTGAAACACTGAAGACCATAGGAAGCAGGAAATACAAACAGAGGGAGACAGTTCCAGATTTGACCTGTTGCATAAATGAAGGACTGGGAGTAACAGTTAACTCTTGCATTAGAGAGCTGGACAGAAAAGGGACGAGAGTTTGTTGCTAGACGGGTGTTATGTGCCCGTCGTAGAGGTGAAGGGATGCAAGCAGACAGTTCAGAGGAGCAGTGACCATTGAAGTAACGATAGAAAAGAGATAAAGATGCAAAAGTGTGGCGAAGAGACAGAGGTTGAAGAGAGCCAGTAAGAGGAGGAGAGCTAATGAGACGAAAAGCCTTTGACTCCACCCTATTGAAAAGAGCTGTATGTGGGGAGCCTTCCCACACATGAGTGTTGTACTCTACATAGGGGCGAATAAAACCCGTGAATAAAGTCACTAACTGTGCAGGGGTAATGAAGGTACAGAGTCGGCTTAGCACACCCAATCTCTTAGAAATAGATTTTGAAAGGGACGTAATATGATCTTTCCAAGATAAGGCCCGACAGAATGAAACCCCAAGTATGTTTAAGGATGATGCAGGATTAAGCTGGATATTATTAAACATTAGTGGGTACTCCTTTGGAAGATTTTGTCGGTTTGATAGGTGTAAGAACTGAGTCTTTGATGCATTAAAAACTACAAGATCATTTTTACCCTAGTCACATATATTCTTACATATATATTTTTTTCTATGTTTTCTTCTTCCTTGCTACAGCATTGAGGAAAACTCGCTGACAGTCCCCTGCCAGCATTGTGTCCTGCCTCTTATGTATCTCATTCCCATCTGAACATTAGAGAGCGACCTTTCTTGTCATTGTCTTTCTGTGTTGTGTGATTCATGTTGCTCTCGCATAAAAGTGTTTCATATACCTAGTAACACTTCAATCGTCACAGCCGACAAGGAAGTGTCGGGAATCATTTACTCGTGGCTGCACATATGTTAGTATTTCTTCAGCGTGTTTTTCTTTTGACATTCCTCACGGATACCTTTTTCTACCTTTTTGCTACGTGTCCTGATGCCAGTAATTCATCCTTGTTTTTTGTCTCTCCATATTTTTTTCTCCCCCTCCCTTACTTTTTGCTGGTATTTGATTGCTAAATGCGCATTCATACATACTGTAAATATACATGCCTGCGGCAACTCCCTCACATAAGCAGGATATAATGCACACATGACGTCAGTTGGATCAGGTCACAGAATGGAGTTAAAATCCGATGCCCTGTATGTTTTGTTGTACATTTTTTCTTATTGTGTATTTAGCCTGTATTGTGTTCTCTACCCAGCCGGATGAAAGGAGTGCTCAATACTGTATTTATGACAGAAAACCTTCCTTCTCTCTTTTTTCACATGTATATTTTTGGCCTTTGTGCGGTAGGAGGGAATTATAATTAAATTATATATATATATATATATATATATATATATATATATATATATATATATATATATATATATATATATATATATATATATATATATATATATTTTATATACAGTATATATATATAAATATATATATATATATATATATAATAGATAGATAGATAGATAGAGATAGATAGATATAGATATAGATATAGATATATAGATAGACAGAGATAGATAGATATAGATATAAATATAGATAGAGAGAGAGATAGGCAGATAGATAGATATACGTCATAAACTATGTAGCAGAACAAAATCATTATCAGAAACCAAAAATAAATAACACAAAGAATGGTAAAAAAAAAATCTACTAAGATTATCAGTTACCTTAAATAATGAAAGTCCGCCTAACTCAGGAAATTAAAAATGTCAGCCGGATAGCCAGATAATCCTGGAAACATGGAAGCCAGACAGTGAGCATTATCTACCCCACTATGCCCCGGACACGGACACGCGGCCAGCTAGTGATGGACAGTAAGGGGAAACAGGCAGCCATCACAGTGGTAGGAAAGAGGGAGGGAGGGAGGAAGGGAGAGAACTGAGGAAGAGGCGAATATAATGAAGTCGTAGGAGGGGAATCTTCTGACTGTGGTTGAACATGCATATAATCTGCTGAAATGTCGGTCCCGGAATGAGGGATTCATGGATGGATGGATGGTGAATAAATGGATGATAGATGTTAGACGCATAAATGGCTAGATTGTACTGAATGGATAGATGGAGAGACAGATAAATGGGCGGTAGTTGATCGATGGTGGACTGTAGGTGAATATGTGAATGGATTGATGAACGAATTAATGGAGGGTCGATGGAAGGATGGATTGAGAAGTTGATGGTGGATAGATGGATTGGTTTAAGCATGAATTGGTTGTAGACAAGTGGATGAATGGATGGATTATGGTGGACGGATGGATATATGATAGATTGGTGGGAGAGAATGACAGATTTATGTAAGCTTGATATAGGGATGGATGGATGGATGGATAGGTGGATGATATAATGTAATGATGGCTACCGATTGGTTCGATCGAGTGAAGGATGCATGGATGGATGGTTGGCAGGGATGATGGATGGATGGATAGAATGATGAATGTATGGCTGAATGAAAAAATAGATGAATGGGTGGATGGATGGATGATGGATGGAGGAAATAACAGAACAATGACAAATGGAGGAATGAACAGTTAAATGATGTTTTGATGGACGGTGGATGGATGGGTGTGTTAATCGATGGATGTTTGATGAATGATTTGATGGAAAGAAGATAAATGATGGATGGAGTGATAGAGGGGAAGACAGATCGATGATGGATATGTGGATGGATAGATGGGTGGGTGTGTGGATGGGTTGATGGATCTATGGTGGAAAAGAGAACATACCTTAAATGGATGGGCAGTTACTGTGGATGGCTGTAGATGTGTGGATTACCAAATGAATGGATGATGTATGGTGAACAGACAGAGGGACAGATAGATGGTTGCAGCCTTGGAAGAGCGTAAGAGATAGAAGATAGGTGGAAGGAGGAAGGAATAAAAACTGCATTCTGAGAGAAACGAGGCTATGAATAAAAAAAAGAAAAAAAAAGAAAGTGATTCCGATGACCTGATGGATGATTGGATGACAGTGAGTGAATGGAGCATGGGAGACGAGAGTTGGGAGGAGTGTTGACTGAGTGAAAGAGAAGTGGAAGGAAGAAAGGAGAAAAACTGTATTGAATTCGAGCAGTTTGAGTGTAGAAAAAAACATATATCAAGAAGAAGTTGTGCCAAGGCACAGCAAACCCGTCCCCGGCAGTCATTATAGTCCTGACGTATAACCACAACAGGATATCTAGTCAAAGATGTCACATAACAAATTTGAAGTAAATCGGGTGAAAATTTGCGATTTTATGCCCATTAAAAATTTTAGGCCCGACCCACCTGACATTGACCCCCTTACCGCTAACTGAGGTGTGACCCCCCTGATGTTAAGGCATTTTATAGGATGCAGTTGAAAGATGTTTAGTTTTGGTTTCATGTTGATATGGCGAATTGAGGGGAATAATGGTGAAAAAAAAACGAGTTTTTTACATTTTTTTTTTTTTTTTTTTTACATTTTTGGGTGGCCTTGGCCCAAATAGACCCAAAATTTAATCAAGTGATCAGAGGGTCATAGCCCATCATCCCTGTAATTTTAGTCAAAATCGCACCAGTAGTTCTCGCGTTGTTAACAGACAGACAGACAAACAAACAGACAAACCGAGTGATAATACCCGTCCTCGAGCCCCTCCGGGGCAGGAACGGGTAATTCTAATGGATAATTGAATGTATGAATAGATGAACGGTGGACTGGTGAATGGGTGAATGAATGATAAATGCAACCTGTAAGAAGAATGCGCTGGGTAAGTGAAAGATAGAGGAAGATGCGAGGATGTGCAATCAAAGAGAGACGTGGAAATATAAGGAGGAAAGCCTAGTGTGTTAGTACGATGGAGAGATGGAAGGAACCTGGGAAAGGAGGGCCGTGTGTGTGTGTGTGTGTGTGTGTGTGTGTGTGTGAGAGAGAGAGAGAGAGAGAGAGAGAGAGAGAGTATGGAGAGGACATGGGAGGCAATGGAGGGAAAGAAGCAAAAGAAACTGTAACTGAAGAGTAAAAACCCTGCATCTGGAAGACTGGATGTGTAGCAGATAAGCAGAATTACTGAATGATTGGTATACAACTCACGAGGCAACCAAAGGGTCTAGGTTGGAATTTATTTAACGTTTGGACAATGAGTGAAAGACAGCATGGTTTTCGCCACGAAAGGTCCACTGTTGATATACCCAGTCTCATTAAGCATATAATCCACCAGTCAATTTACCATCATGGAGAAACCCATGCAGTAGCCTTTGATATTCTTAAAGCTTTTGACAGAGCTGGCAATGTTCCCTTCTATATAAAATAGTTTCTACGGCGTATCAACTTTTGTCCCACTGATAACCTCCTCTTTCAGTAAAAGAAAGATACGAGTAATAGTAGATGATGTACCCGTATATTGCAATTTCCACGCAATTAATGCTGCTGTGCCAGAAAAATCCGTCCTGCTCCCAACCCTGTTCCGCATTCATGGTAATGATCTCTTGTCTGTCACTCAGAATCCCATTCAGTCATGTGCTGACGACTCAGTGCCTCACAGTTCCTTTACACATAACCACGCATTCACAATGTTTGATATCTCTAACTCCCAATTCAGCAAAGATATCTCCATAAATCAAGACTAAGCTAATATCACTGAGTATTGACAAAATAACACTGTCTTATTTAATGCTTGGAAAACTAAATACATATAAATTTCTGATTGACAAAAATTCCCTGATTCCTTCAATACCTTCAATGTAACAAATATTCCTATCTCCAAAAGTACTAGAATTCTCGGTGGTTCGTCAACAATACCCTCTCATGTCAGATCATGTGCTAAAACCGCCACAAACAAACTTGGATTATTGCACAGAATTAGTTACTTGTTCTGACGAGCAGTTAGCTGCTCTCTCAGTTTGAATACTGGTAGCCCTTGTGGAGTGGATGTGGAAAAGTTGCACTAAAACAGCTGGAAAAATTAAGAGCGACGCTAGAATATTTAAAGACCTTGCAAATACAGTCGAACTACTCCTCTTGCAAATAAGTCGGAATGTTGCCTCCCTTGCATTGTTTTGCAGATATTTTTATGGCAATTGCTCAGACGCAGTTGCATCCACTGTGCCATCTCTCCACGCCTTCCCTCATGCTACCCGGGCATCTGTTAGAATCCACTCCTTGACTGTCACGCTGCCATACTGTTGAATTTTTGCTTATCAGTATTTCTTTACTGCTTCTCTCTGGAATTGGCGTTCACAGATTAGTTTTTTTTTTTTTTTTTTTTTCAAAGAACTTCAAACTACAGCGGTTAAAGTCCAATTGTTACAGATTTTTTATGAATGGAGGACACCTGTAATCTGGTGTACGGAAATTTTTGTTTTTATATTTTCCTTCTTCTGTTCGTCTTCTGTAAAGAGTTTATTTGATGGATGACCTTGCAGACCTTGATAATTATTGTGTTATAGGAGGATCGCGAGAAAAGCAGACTGCAGGAGTGCCAATTGGCAAGAAGAAAGAATGACAGAAGAGGCAGACAGTCAGACGGAATGAACAATAGCCTTGTAGGAGGAGCAAAAGACAAACAGCGGAGAGAGAGAGAGAGAGAGAGAGAGAGAGGAAGCAGGTTAGAAGATAATATGACAGAAATAATGCAGAGAATGATTTATGATACAAGGAGACTGAAGTGAGTGTGATACCATTATAAAAGGAAATGCAGCACAAAATAGGTTATAAGAGAGAGAAAAAAGCCGAAAGAGAAAAAAAGCCGAAAGAGATGAACAAAAAATAAAGTGTATGAGTACTGCAAAAAATTAAGATATTTGAAGAGATAGACAGAGGAGAAAGGAATGTCAGATAAGGAAGAAAATCGGGACAAAGACAGGGATAGATAAGTAGAAGGATAGGCTGAAAGATGAAACAGACTTAGGAAAAAAAAAAAAAAAAAAAGCAAATCGGAGCTAAAATGTAAGTGACAAATTGAGATATAAATAACGATACACTAACAGAGATACACAAGAGGAAATAATGGTAGACTAGGCGGATATACCGAAGAGTCAATAAGAGACACAAAATTACATGAAAGATGAATGGAGGGATTAACCCTCTTCAGGAACACCTACAGTTTCGCTTACAACTAAGGTACACCTGGGTCTGTCAGACACATCCTTTAAAAAATGTTGTAGTGTCACACACGTTGTGTATAATGAATTCCTAAATATCCTACAATGTATTAGGTCTTATCAGTTACAAAACCATATGAATAAGTTTTAACTCATTGAACTCCACATATTAAAAAAAGAAATATGAAAAAAAAAACTAAAAGTTTCTTTCAGTCACCATGCACGAAAACAGAGAACACTATGAGCCTAGTATTTGTGTCAGATCTTGAGAATGGAGGACCTTCATTAAGGGCATAGTTGATAGCACACAATATAAACTCACCTTGCAAATTCATAGTGAAAAATTCTCCCCCTCCTGAAGTACACCTTGGTCTTACAGACCCGACATGCAATTCTGAGTGATATACAGTATTGCAAAAACTCAGAGACACAAAAGTAACCCCCCTACACCCTGCATGGGCACAAAAAAGTTGGGAAGCTACTGAGAAGGACAGGGATCCCAGGCATCTATAAGTTACTGAACTATATCATCGGAAAAATTGCCCCGGGTCTGTCAGACCCAGGTGTATCTGAGGAGGGTTAATAAAGGGCCAGTAAGAGAGACCAATGTATTATAGGTCAGACAAACAAGGTACAACTAGAAGACCAGACGAACAAAGGTAATACCAAGGAGAAACAAAATGGTTAACACAGTCACAAAGAAAGATCATTTTAAAATCTTAAGCACATTTTTTTTTTTTTCACCACTATGCAACTATTACTGTTTTCACCACAAAAGAAACCATGAGGTAAAAAGGTAAATGAACGCCGAATGTATTCATCCAGTTCGAAAAGAATGTCCTTAGTTGAATAATAATCTCGGGTTAACAAATCTGATTTATAAATACATTTTCTGGTGAAAATTGTAAATAGAATTTTTTGCAAGCAAGGAAGCCATTGGAGACATAAGTCTATCAATCTATCTATTGCCAGACGCCTTAATCCCTTATACGGAGTGGCCATAAACAAATCGCCTCCACGTCATCCTGCCCCCGCCATTTCACTGCCCTGCTCCCAATTCACACACCCCTCTCTCATATACCTCTCCACTCCATCCCTCCATCTCATCCTCTGTCTTCCCTTCCCTCTCCCCCCCTCAACCCCACTCACGTACACTTTCCTCGTCAGTCTCTCACTCTCCATCCTCTCCACATAGCCAAACCACCAAAATGTGTTTCTCCTAACGCTTCCTATCACATCCATATCCACACCAAAACGCTCCTTCACATCCTCATTTGTCAGTCTGTCTCTCCATGTGACTCCACAGGCTCCTTTCAAATAACTCAATTCCATTGCTCTCACTATTAACTTGTGTCCCTCCAACAACGTCCAAGCTTCACTTCCATACGTTAGAGTTGCAATCACAAAACTGTCATGTAGTAACTTTTTCACTTCCATGCTCACTTCCCTGTTTCTTATCACTGCCTTCAAGGAACCAACAACGTTTCTTCCCTGTTGTACCCTTTCAAGCACTTCACCCTCCAAACTTTCATCCTTACTCATCACACTGCCCAAGTACTTAAACGTACTCACATTTTCCATTTTCCTCATCATCCAAGGTCACTGTACATGCACTGACTTTACCCCTTTCGAAGACCATAACTTTACTCTTCCCTACATTCACCTTTAGATTTCCGTTTCTTACGCACATTCCAAAACCCATCCATCAAGCCTTGCAGCTCCCTTTGTCTTCACTTAACAACACAGTATCATCTGCAAACAACAGTACGGGGAGATTCCAAACACTGCCCTCTCTCATTAGGGCCACTCCAACATCCACTGTCCTACCTTGCATCTCTTTTATAACCCCATCCACATACAGAGTAAACAACCATGGAGGCATGACATGCCTGTTTCAACCCGACCTTCAAATAGAAAAACTCACTCAGTTCACTCTCCACCTGCACTGCAGCCTTAGCACCCTCATACAAACTCTTCACAGCATTCAACAACTTTCCATCTACTCCAAATATTCTTAGTACTTTCCACACCGTTCTTATTTATCCACTATGTCTTATGCTTTTGTGACGGATTAAAAACAGCCAAAACAAACAATACTAAAATGCAAGGAAATAGTGAAAAATGATTATGGCAAAGTACAAGCGAGAGAGAGAGACAGACAGACAGACAGACAGACAGACATATACAGTCATGCATACAAACTGGCTAACAGACCAAAAACACACACACACACACACACACACACACACACACACACACACACACACACACACACAGGCAGATATAGGACAGAAATTGCAGAGCAAACAGAGGTAACATGATGGAAAACAGGGGAGGAAGCAAAAGAGAGGCAGAATAACAAGACAGTAGGCGACGATGGCCAGCTCTAAGCAGACCAAGCTTTGGTCCACCCGATATACAAATTGTAGGTGGCGCTGTCAGCAACTGGAAATGAGTTTCGACACTAAAAGTCACTTCTATATGGAGTTGTTTCAGTGCAACTTTCTGCCTCAAAATCATGACCTGGCTTAATATTCTTTCGGAGTTTTAGCATGTGATGCAAGCAAGGTCATAATTACAGAGTTTTTCATATATTCTACACTCGATGACTCTTGACCCCTGATCTGACAGATAAAGATCATGCATGTACGATGCACACTTTTGGTACTCAATAACATCTACAGTAATCACAGTACTATCCGGACGCCCACTTTCTGGACTTCCCACTTACTGGACATTGTGGGCCTGGACTTTCAGAACTCAAAAAGAGCCAAAAAAAAGATAACTATCCCCCCCCAAATCCAAATTTTTCCCCATCCGTAATTTGAAATTGCCGGACGGCGCCGAACAGCTGTTTACGCCACGGCCCCTTCACCCCTTCCTTCCTCCCCCTCTTTCCTTCCTCCCCCCTCCCCCATCCCCAGTCAGGGTTGCCATTTGGTATTTTTCAGTACCAAATGTGGGCGAATTTTTGGTACTGAAAAGTTCGTTTGGTAATGAATCAGCATGATCCATTACCAAACAAATTTTTTACATGTATAAAGATGTAGAGAATGGGGATGTTGGACTGTCTGCTTTGTTTGATTAATCTGCTAGCATACATAGCGCATAAATAAACATGCTGCTGATTATAAGGAGAGTGATTATTTCCATTCCTATTTTTCCCATCTTTCCTGTCACTTCTTATTGCTTTTCTTTCCTTTACAGGTGGCTTTACATTGAGTGACAAGCCAAATGATTTCCTGTAAGCCAAGAAACCATTTACAACGCTGGGTGGTAACCATATAACCAAACCATACGTGCTCCCTACGTGTCAACAAGAGGGTTGGTGGAGGGTTAGTGTCCCTCCCTGTAAAACATATAACTTAAAGTCAAATGGCCACCCCTTACGGGATTATGGCGTCTGGCAATAGATAGATAGATAGACATATAATTAGTGAAGAATAAATGCATCCTTTAAGAATGTGGTAATGAAAAGTTAAATTTGGCAATTAAGATTGAGGAGTCTGGTAAATGTGGATGAGCTCAGATCTGGCAACCCTGCCCTCAGTTACTGCCTAAACACTGTCGAGGGTGGATGTTCATCACAATTGATGCCCCACGTGCTAGTTTTTGTGAATAAACAGTGAATAAACTGCAATACCTCGCCACTAGATTACATGGGAATTTACAGTGTTGTGCACTGTTAAGAAATTAGAATTTAGAGTGCAAAGGATTAAATGTGGAGTGCAAAGTGGCGGTTGAAACCCGCGGTTGAAAGTGGCATAGTGCAATTAGGAACAGAATGTGCAGTGTTAATGTTAAACAATATTAACTCACAGTACAAAGAATTAAGTGTAGCACAACACTGGGTTACTGTATGTGCTTCAAGAGCATTTTCACCACTACCAAAGCCTACGAGGAGGCGGCCACAGATGTGCTGTAAGTACCCTGTACATTTAGATATTTTCCATAACCACTTCTAATTCCTCATTCCCTGGTTTCTTTTCATTTATTTCGTGCTTTATGACATTATTGGTGTGAATAGGGTTTTAAATAGGTTTAAATAGGTACTCTGCAAATCTGGTAGGGAGTTATTTAGGTGGCTGTCAAAGTTAGGTTGGGTTAGGGTCCATAAATACCAGTCCAGGAGCCAGGGGCCCACTTTCTGGAAGGGACCACTTTCCAGACATGCCTTTGGCTCTATTACATCGGATAGTGGAGGGATTACTGTATAAGCATGCAAAGACTCATTTTATTCCATCCACCCACTGTAGAGATAGGGAACTTGTGACAGAATGGTCCACCAGAGGTCTAACTTCTAAGTGAGGCTGCCAGCAACTGGAAGTGAGTTTCGATACTCTTTTTTCTTTTTTTTTGTAGGTACTCCAGTCTGGCATAAATCTTTAATTTCCAAACTGCCCTCCTACGGTTTCTATCCTTCTATCTGTGCCTTCATCGCTAGCTTCCTTTCTGGTCATTCTATAGCCACTGTTGTAGACGGCCATCATTCTTCTCCTAGATCTATCAACAGTGGTGTTCCTCAGGGCTCTGTCCTATCACCAACTCTCTTCCTTGTATTCATCAATGACCTTCTAAGCTGTACATCTACTGTAACCCTATCCACTCATACGCTGATGACTCCACCCTTCACCTTTCCATTTGGTTCCCGCAACGCCCATCTCAGCAGTTACTTCAACAAACAAGGGATGAGGCAATGGCACACCTAATGTCTGACTTGGCTCGTATCTCTGACTGGGGTAAAAATAATATTGTTGTTTTTAATACATCTAAGACTCAGTTCTTACACCTATCAACCCAAAAAATCTTCCACAGGTATACCCACTAATGTTTAATAATATTCAGCTTAATCTTGCATCATCCTTGAACACACTTGGGGTTTCATTTACTCGGGACTTATCTTGGAAAGATCACGTTACATATCTTGTAAAATCTGCTTCCAAGAGATTGGGTGTGCTAAGCTGACACCGTTCTTTCTTTACTCCTGCACAATTGTTGACTCTATACTGGGGTTTTATCCGCCCATGTGTGGAGTACAACTCTCATGTGTGGGAAGGCTCCCCACATACGGCTCTTCTCAACAGGGTGGAGTCAAAGGCTTTTCGTCTCATTAACTCTCCTCCTCTTATTGACTCCCTTCAACCTCTGTCTCTTCACCACACTGTTGCGTCTTTATCTCTTTTCTATCGCTACTTTAATGGTCACTGCTCCTCTGAACTGTCTGCATGCATTCCTCCACCCCTACGACAGGCGCGTAGCACCCGTCCCTAGCAGCAAACTCTCATCCCTTTTCTGTCCAACTCTCTAATGCAAGAGTTAACCGTTACTCCCAGTCCTTCATTTATGCAACAGGTCAACTCTGGAACTGTCTCCCTCTGTCTGTATTTCCTGCTGCCTATGATCTCCAGTCTTTCAAACGCAGTGTGATTAGGATTCTCGAAATTATCGGATCTTGAATTTGGCTCTCTATTGTATTTTGTTTTTCTCTTGGAGGAACTGTTATTGTGGGTTCATGGCCTTTGGTTCCTTCTTCCTCATATTAAAAAAAAGGAATCATGGCCCTGGATTAACCCTTGGTGTCCGGCGTTTATTTCCGCCAACTTTTCCCCAGCCAGTGATTTCTGGAATATCACCTTTTTTAAACCATATTATTTCAGCTAGTACTTAACCAAAATAAAATAAAAAACTAAGTGCAGTATTACTCACCAATCCTCTGACTTCAAGCTGATGCCATCAGATTGTCCAGGTGGTGTGTAGGGTCAGAGAGAGCCTTTAGAAGTGGAGGAACTTTTGATGTTTTTTGTGACCGTGTCCATATGCATGGCTGAAGTACGGTGGGACAAGTAAGGCTTATACTAGCCCTCAACATAAGAAAATAATTACTTTCAGAATACTGCCATCAACTGCAAACACCATTTCTGTGCAGGCTTTAAGAAGTGTGGTGTGAGTGTGTGTGAGTGTGAGCAGGTGAGTGTTGTCACTATGCCAATGACCTTTAGGGAGGCTGGTTGCATAGGTCTATCCATGATGCAATTACACAACTGGAGCGTGACTGGGATGTGTGCAGGAGGACTGCCAGTGTTTACCTGTGGTGGTGATTATCTGCGCATTACTCAAACTGTGCCACAAAACGCTAGACCATGTATACATGCCTTCCAGATGTCTCCGGGCAGTCATCAATGCATGACACCCAGATGCCATGGGTTAATATTATTCAGAGCCTTAGCATTTCGCGTGAGCATAATCATGATTTTAACCATTTTCACCTTTTTTTTTTTTATTATGACCTGTGACCCCTGACCTGGCCAATGTAGCACAAAGGTGTACAATAGAAAGTGTAGTATTAGTCAATGTCTATAAGCATGCAAACTTTCATTCAATTCCATTGAACTGCTGGAAAACTAGGAGGACTTTTTGAAAACCAGTTCTGGTTGCTAGGAATGCTGAGGTTAATCTTCCCAGAGTTCCCACTTGAAAACTAAAGGAGAGAGGGGGAAAAATGGATGGAACACTTCCAACAGAGAATAACCTCAAGATTATACCTAAAGAAGTCAGCACTTTCTACGCCAATTAGTAACGCTTCTACTGTACAGCTCAAAATGTGAAAAGCACGAAAAAGTGGGTTTTCGGCCATCGGAAGGGAATGAGTAGTTGCCTAGCAACCAAAATCTTGCAGACACAGCTAGGTCATAGGCTGGTAATTGTGTCCAGGAATAGTCGGAATCAGTTAATTCGAAGGGCAGAAGTGCCTGCCTCAACTAAACAAGAAAGAATTCATGATTACAAGAAATTAAGAAAACGTGACTAACAGGAAGGGTAAAGTGGAGTTCCCCGACAGGATGGCAAACTTACTGTTGAAAAAATTTGAATGCTAAGCTATTATAACAAATGAAAGAAAAAAGTGGGGAGGGGAGGAAACCAGACCGATAATTTAACTGATTCATGAAGAGGTTAAACAGCAGTAACTAAAAAAAAATAAGTAAAATAAATAATTTGCTTTTACGCCAGGTATCCCTGAAGGGCTAAGGCGTTGCCCTTGGGTAGAGGACTTTGGACTGGAGCACGTAGCATTTTATGACCGGATGCCCTTCCTGTTGTCTACCAATGACCCTTGGGTGGATTCGATCTTCCGACCCTTCGGTCAGAACGGAGCTCTCTAACCCACTGAGTCACGGCGCTCCATTCTGACCGAAGGGTCGGAGGATCGAATCCACCCAAGGGTCATTGGTAGACAACAGGAAGGGCATCCGGTCATAAAATGCTACATGCTCCAGTCCAAAGTCCTCTACCCAAGGGCAACGCCTTAGCCCTTCAGGGATACCTGGCGTAAAAGCAAATTATTTATTTTACTTATTTTTTTTTAGTTACTGCTGTTTAACCTCTTCATGAATCAGTTAAATTATCGGTCTGGTTTCCTCCCCTCCCCACTTTTTTCTTTCATTTGTTATAATAGCTTAGCATTCAAATTTTTTCAACAGTAAGTTTGCCATCCTGTCGGGGAACTCCACTTTACCCTTCCTGTTAGTCACGTTTTCTTAATTTCTTGCAATCATGAATTCTTTCTTGTTTAGTTGAGGCAGGCACTTCTGCCCTTCGAATTAACTGATTCCGACTATTCCTGGACACAATTACCAGCCTATGACCTAGCTGTGTCTGCAAGATTTTGGTTGCTAGGCAACTACTCATTCCCTTCCGATGGCCGAAAACCCACTTTTTCGTGCTTTTCACATTTTGAGCTGTACAGTAGAAGCGTTACTAATTGGCGTAGAAAGTGCTGACTTCTTTAGGTATAATCTTGAGGTTATTCTCTGTTGGAAGTGTTCCATCCATTTTTCCCCCTCTCTCCTTTAGTTTTCAAGAGGGAACTCTGGGAAGATTAACCTCAGCATTCCTAGCAACCAGAACTGGTTTTCAAAAAGTCCTCCTAGTTTTCCAGTAGTTCAATGGAATTGAATGAAAGTTTGCATACTTATAGACATTAATACCAAAATAGAGAAAAACATGATTTGAGAAACAAGCTAAGTTGATAAAGGAAAAAAATAGAGAATTAGTGAAAAGGAAAGATATTCTACATATAGATTTAAGAAGAGATAAAAAGGCAGTTAAATGGCAGAGAAATAAACAGATACATGAAGTGTTGGCAATTAGTTGAGCAAAAATAAGGAAATATATAGTAGCCAAATACGTAGAATTTGGAACACTTAAAGGTACTAATGAGAGAGCAAGTAAACAACCGAGCAAAGAAACCACACACACACACACACACACACACACACACACACACACACACACACACACACACACACTTACATACTGTACAGTACACACTAAGATATTTACTGGTATTAACTTCACTAATTGCATTGTATATGTATGTGTACATCAACATATAAATGTTCAAGACAATATTTATTACTGAATGAAATTGAAAGGGTTTTCATATCATTAACCCTCCTCCTCTTACTGGCTCCCTTCAACCTCTGTCTCCTTGATGCATTGCTATATCTTTATCTCACTTCCATTGTTAATTCAAGGGTCACTGCCCCTCTGAAATGCCTGCTTGCATCCCTCCACCACCTCGGTGAGTGCGTACCATCCATTTGGCAGCAAACTCACGTCCAAGTCACTAATGCAAGAGTTAACCGTTAAACAGAGTCATGAATTTATGTAACAGATCAACTCTGGAACTGTCTTCCTTTATCTGCGTTTCCTACTGCCTGTGAAATCCGGTCTTGTGCATGCAATGTGTCTAGGCATCTCGAAATGAAGGGATCTTGAATTTTGCTGTTTTTTTTTTTTTCTTTGTAGGAAACAATCTTGCCAGCTTCTAGCCTTTGGTTCCATCTTCCTTGCATAAATGCACACACACACACAAACACACATATCCAAGGACTGAGTGCTTTGCAGAGAGCCTGGCATATCCATAAATATATTAAACCCATATGAAACTACACTACGTGCTGCACAGTGAATATTATATGCATACAAAAGCTTCAATGGCTTGAATTGCGCATACTTGTTTTGAGGTACTTTTGGCTCGAGACTAGGGTTCGAACCCAAAACGTGGCGGACATTTAAGGTGCTTGCTTGTAGTATTCCCTTTCATGTATTAGTATGTTTGCACCTGTCAATTTTACTGCTGACATAGGCAGACTACCACTCACAAACACAGCCATTACAACACTTCAGCGGTCACATATATCACTCTTCCTACTGACACCCCTTTTCTATTTGTACTTAGCTAGGATGGGGAAGGGCTATTCCTGGTTATCATTGTAGCTCTACAGAGAAGGTCCACTCTTGTGGTGGACCTCGTGTGGAGTCTGATAGAGATGCTATTTATTTCAGTTCATATGAGGCCCACCGCAGTATTGGACCTTCTCCGTGGTGGGAGAGGCCTTCTTTCATTTCAGTATAATTGAAGGTAGCCGATTAAATCTAAAAAAAAAAAAAAACGTCATCAGAGTGAATGGGTTATCAATTGTATATCTGATCATATGTCATTATTCTCCCTAACACTGCTAGGCTTCTATCACCTCCTCCTTTATAGTATAATTTCACGAGAATTTTTCCTGTAACGCTTGGCTATTCTTGCCATCCTACCATCCCTTCCTCTTGGGTATTACCAGATGGACTGTCTAGATAAGCTTAGAGTAAAATCATATATATATATATATATATATATATATATATATATATATATATATATATATATATATATATATATATATATATATATATATATATATATAAAGAGAATAAATGAAGTTATGATTTTATGCTAAAACTCGATTTTTATTTAATTTTTCTTGACCTTGCTGTATCCCCCCTCCCCAGTTTTTTTTTTTACTTACTTTTGTTTCCTGTAATACAGTTATTTGTTATTTTGATAAATGTCTGCAACCAGCATGCCAATTAAGGATTTTCGTCTGATTATTTAACGTCATTGTGACTGACTTTGTCTCTCTCTCTCTCTCTCTCTCTCTCTCTCTCTCTCTCTCTCTCTCTCTCTCTCATTATTAGCTCATAATTTTTCTTCTCGCCTTACCATTTATCTGTCTATCTGAATATTAATCTAACTGACGGATTTAGGGATGAGAATAGAACATCCATATGTTATGAATGTTGTTACCTTCTACACTCAGATCGTCACCTGTCTTTTTAGAATCCTGCCTGAATCACCATCCCGCACATCCTCAACTAAAAATTCCTAACAACACCTGACCCAATTCCATCTCTGAAGGGACAACACATGTCTGATCCTAGGTTGAGGTAGGGAGCTCTTATTGTACCGTATGGTTTTTAAAAAGTTCCAACAAACTTGCAGCGTCGGCCTCTATTGGTCATCTAATGGTGGCTATCGACGCTGCTCGATCTCTCGCAGCCTTCCTTGTTCAGTCCCGTATTCCTGAGGTCCTTCCACTTTATTACTGGGTTTGCCAACATATGACCCACGAGCCTGGACTCCGACCCGTAAACCTAATCAGACCGGTCTGCCAGTATGCTCCACTACATTCACAAAAAATATGCCCGCTTTTCACTTACTCAGTAAATGAAAACGAGATAAGTCTTGCCATGGCTATTAAATACTATGGCAAACACTAGTTAGAAGGGAATAGTTTGGTCGAAAAAATAATTCGCAATTGAATGGAATACTCCAGCTCTTCTTCTCGAGCCTGGCAGCCTAGTACTGGGAAATTTTTGCTTGAGAAACAGCATCAAATATCCTATCATATATCCAATACTGTTGTTATTATTATTATTAATATTATTATTATTAATATTATTATTATTAATATTATTATTATTATTGTTAATAATAAATAATATGTATTAATAATAAATAATAATTATTATTATTAGTATTATTACTATTATCGCAATCATCATCATCATCATCATCGTCATTATCATCATCATCATCAATCCTGGACCTCTCTTTCCCACACCTAGGGCAGTGGGGTGAGGAGTAGCAATGTTCAGACAGCCCAAATTTGCCCAGTCCTATGGGACACTTGCTTCCATCTCACTCATCATTCAAGCCTCCCGGTATCCTGACTCCTATTGGATATGCCAAAAACATTCCACCCACGTTGGGCCTGTAGCTAAGTCTACTAATACCAAGTTGGTTCACTTTCTGCTCAGCGCACAGGGAGGTGTAGGCTTGTGTGACGTCAGCTGGCTTAAGGGTAATGGAAAATGTATAAAAGGGGCAGACTCAAATTAAACATTTATGATAAGTGAAAATAAGAAGAAGGGGAAAGAAGTGCAGACTCGTTTAACCCTGTAATATAGCAGTGTAGGTTCCCTTACACCCTTACACCTTCCCTCACACATTTCAATCCCTTCACCTCACTTCTCCGGACTGAAAATGCTGTCATGGTCAAATGAGTGGAGCAAGCACACACTCACCGTCATGGTCAAGTAGAGTTTCAACTGAACAATGGGGTTTCAGGCCAGAGCCAGTCAACGTCACTACAATGCTCCAGCCCCTCTGCCACACAGCTTGGAACTGTTTTAGAAAGGAAGTGATCCGACTTGGTATTAAAGTATACTTAGTTCTGTGAGCTTCACATAAACGTATTCTGGATTGAGTGAATCTGGACACTGCCACGTTAAAAGGGGTGCCAAATCCCTGGTCATGCAACTTCTCACAACATTCATCCAGCCAGCTCGATCTCTTGCTCAGTTCCCTAGCCTCACTGGCTTCCAAACCTTTCTTCCTCACACACTCAATCTACCAGTAGCTCTCCACCTTCTCCTTTGTCTACCTCTGCCTCACTCCTTCAAATTCGCTCAGATGTACCTTTTTTACCACTCTATTGTTATCATTCTCTCTATGCACTGACCATACCATTTCAGTACAGTCTCTTCGCTTCTGATGTCCACCAACTTCCTCACTTCACATATTTCACGAATCACATTAGCTTTCGTATCCTGTCCACCCCTTTCTATACTCCATGCATACATTCCTCAGCAGTCCCATCTCCACTGCTCTTACTCTTGACTTTTCATTTTCATGCCACATCATTGTCTCACATCCATACGTTAGAGTTGGCACTAACACCTGCTTCATGTAAAGCCTTGTGCAGCTGCAACATTCAAGTTTCCTCTGTTTTCTTATCAAGGCCTTCATTGCACCAGCTACTATCCTTCCTTGTGTCCAATCTACTTTCAACTTCTTTTGCACATTTTCCTATCTTTTCTATAACTATACCCAGGTATTTGAACTCTCACCAATTCCAGTCTCTCTTCCATTCAACGTTACATCGCAAATGGAGTCACCTTCTTCTCTCAGTAACCATCTCTTAACTCTTTTCTACATTTACTCGTCAAAGGCACGACGCCTCACAGACATCAAGCAAAACTCTGCACTAGCCTTCCAAGTTCTTGTCTTACCCAAGTGCATTACTGCATGATCATCAGCAGACAAACAATTTTGAGATATTCCATCCATCACCATTCATTACCAACGCCATCCCTCTCTCCACTACTCGTGTGTTTACTTCTCTCATCACCTCAATCCATATACATATTGAACAACCATGGGGACATTTCCACACAACCTTGTCACACGCTCACACCGATCGCAGTGCGACCATCTACTTAGATGTCCATTAACCCTTACACATGCTTCAATACCATCATAAAAATTCTTGACGGCACCTAGCAGCTTTCCATCTACACCGTACATGCGCATAAACTTTCCACAATCCTTTTCTGTCCACTTTGTCTGTACTGCATTTTTCCAGATGCATAAATGCCATAAACACCTTATAGCTCTTTTCTTTAACAATCCTTCTTTGCTATCTGTCTCAACTGCAAATATTTGATCCAGCACATCCTTTGCCACTCCTAAAGCCACCCTGTTTATCACTCACTAGGACTTCTGATATATGCCTTACTTTCTCTATAATTCTTCCAGATATCCTTCCTCACCACACACGGTCAATAAACTTATGCCACGATAATTCTTGCAGTCACTTTGCTTACCTTCATTTTTTGTACAGGGGTATAATCACAGCCTTTTTCCACACTGCAGGCACAGTTTCTCTCATCCATGCCTTCTTACATATCTCCAAGAAGCTACTTCATTCCACTCTTTCCACTACACTTTGGAACATCTCTGCATACACCTCATCAACCCCAGCTGCTTTCCCATTTTTCAGCAGCTTCACAGCACTTCTTTCACCTGTGCCGAATGTCATTGCGTCTCCTAGCACTGCATTCCTTCTCTGCACTCCCCCAAATAAATCATGTTTACAGCCGCTTTGTTCTCTCTATTCCCATTCATCAGGCTTTCAAAATATTCTTTCCATCTGGTTCTTACTTCATCCCCGTGGGTTAATGAATCTATCACCTACATCCTTCAAACCATCACTGTATTTCTTTCTGCTTTCACTTCTACATGTCCGCACCTCTTTCCAGAAGTAACTTCCTATTATTATTATTATTATTATTATTATAAGAGGGGATGTGTATTTAACAAGTTCAAGACATCTGACACCAACTGAGTAACAGAGCAGTTCCGACCTCCAGTCCATCAGCAGGTTCTCGACTCACTACTTCCTGTTACATAATCTCCGGTATTTTTTGGTCTGCCTTTCGCAGCCCTCCCCCGGAGATGACACCTTATCACATTTCACCACCCAGTTGTCATCCTATATCCTCTCCGAATGCCCGAATCATCTCACTCTGCCTCTCCTCATCTAACAAATACCAATACACTCCAGTGCCATCTTTCCACTTAACTCATCAGTTTGTAAACCTTGCATCTCCAGGTCTCTGCATTCAAGGAGATACTACACATCTGTCTCACATTACTATTATTTCTGCACATTAGCTGGTAGTCTGACGAATATTCTCTTCCTTTACTGTCCAGGCTCACACTGCTGCACAGCATTTTTACTTCTGACACATGCCGTTACATACAGTACAAAGATTCCATAGCCGCAGAGGGAGAGCCCTTCCTCAGCGTTAGGAGAGGCAAACAGCTCCCTGAACTTCTTCCGTAACTGCACCCCTCTTTCTAACCATAGAGTGAGCCCCACCTCCAGCACAAAACATGTCCCCCAGACGACAAAACTTTTCTCACCAAACTGAAGAGACTACAACCAGCAAGATCCGATCTTTCTATGCCCGACAATCCCCATATACTCTTCCGGCACACTGCACTCACGAAATCTGCATTTGATCTCATAGTCCACTTCTAATTCGACTACATCTTTCATGCACCCACTTATCACAAACACTGCAAAAATATGACCAAATAATTGTGTCCCATTCCATCTCTCCACGTCCTAAATCTTCCATCAGCCTCCCTTTCATCCTCGGCAATCAACACCAAGTAATAAGCATTAAAGGTATTTCCCATGGACCCCATTTATGAAGTTACCTGAAAGAGCTTAAAGCACCATGGCAAATATTATGGGACTCAAGACTGAACCCTGAAAAACTCATCATTCAGCTCTCCATTCATTCTCAACAGTTGTGAGCACCCACCTACATAGCCATAACCACTCCCTAAACAACAACTCCTCGATCACAAGCTTTCTCATATCCCACTTCTCCCCCTCGCTATGGACTTTGTCAAAAGCCTTTTTCAAATTT
This sequence comes from Coenobita brevimanus, assembly GCF_032717465.1. Classification (NCBI taxonomy): domain Eukaryota; kingdom Metazoa; phylum Arthropoda; class Malacostraca; order Decapoda; family Coenobitidae; genus Coenobita; species Coenobita brevimanus. The sequence goes on from NC_137054.1 coordinate 34,645,952, forward strand.
ACCAAAACAAAGTACAGCTCACTTTTCTTTCCTAGATAATTTTCCACAAACTTGTGGCCAATGAATATGGCATCCAGGGGCCCCTTTGCCTGGCATGAACCCAAACCTCATCTCATCAATATTCACACTTTCCCTAATAATACCTTCTTGGACACTCTCGATTGCCTTCATTATCTTGTCCAATATTTTAATGCCTCCCATGATTTCCTCTTTTCCAGAGCATCGCCCTACCGCATTTACACACTTACAATCACTATCTTCAGCCGGAACATTATGGACAACACACTCATATATGATCGTATTCATCAAGTCAGTAAGTAAACTCGCTCTTAAGGCCTTCAAGGATTTCAGCAGTCAACCCAGACACATCTGTCGTCTTTCCCATTTGCATCCTGTCTGCTGCCCCGCTCACAGTAGTTGCATCAATCAAAGGCCAAATACCAAACACTGGATCCGCTGACAAGCCTTTCATATTCCAATCAAATTGATTATTATAATTTCGTTATAGCAAAATTCACTTCTATTCCAGAAGACCGACCCACGTCATTAACCACCCCCATTACTACCACTATCAAACCAGCCATGAATAACGCATTTCCAGCTTTCACTGAGAGTGAACAATGAAAGGAGAGTCAAAATGATGAAATTTGAAAGTGTGTGGCGGTTAACCCACGTTCCACACACATAGGTTAATGCTGAGAAATTCAGGAAACGGACCATTGTCTTTGTGCCCATTGCCGAACACTTAAACTGAATAATCTCCTTACAGTTCTTTCCCTAATTAATTTTCTCTCATTTCACCAAACTCTACCCTATCCAAAATGAAAGAAAATCATTCAGGAGAATAAGATACTAATCTCCCGCCAGACCTTTGGCAGCTCCCGGCTGATGACTTTGACCTTGACCCCGACTGCCCATTTTCGAACTCGTCCAAGATTTTGGCCATATCTTGATACTCTGATAGCTTCACGTTATTAGCTCAAGCCGTTCATAAGATATTAATGGTATGAGATTCACACACATACACACACACACATACACGCACACACCAACCAGACACACAGACGCGGGCAAAAACATTATCACTCCGTCTTGCTAAAAGCAGACGATAATAAGTTTTCCTCATACCACGCAACAATTCCCACCTAACCTACCTATCCGAGCTTACAGCTCTTTCATCATTCCCCAACCCATCCCCACATTCCCTACTCAACTCCCCATCTCCACATCTATGCGTCCCCAAATCCTCTTCCATCCTTACATCCACACCGATCCTCTTATCTCCATCCAGTCCCCACCCATCCACACTTCCCCACCTCCCCATCAGTTCTTGTTTATATCCACTTAAGCACCCGTTCCTGCTTCCTAATTATTTCCCTCTTCCCCCCTTCCCGCCCACCCTGTCTTCCC
>NC_137054.1:34647461-34694961 GCF_032717465.1 Coenobita brevimanus
CTCTCCATCACTGTCTTATAGGTGCGGCATCCACCATTGGTAGGAAACACACACACACACACACACACACACGCACACACACACGCACACGCACACGCACACGCACACGCACACGCACACGCACACGCACACATACGCACGCACGCACGCACGCACGCACGCACACATTCCCTTTCAAAATGTAAAGGCAAGTTAATTTGCTGGTGTCTTCGTATTACAGATAATTTTGTGGTATTTCACAAGTTTCTTTTCCCTAGTCCGGTGTCCGTGACTGCACTACCATCTTAATCTTTTTTTTCCTGATTCTTTTTTTTTTCAGTAAATAACAGTACCGGGTACGTGATGAAGAGGCGAAAGTCTGTGAAGCAGTAGATGAAGCCAAGTGTGAAACATTATCCCAGTCTTACGTTCCGATGATTTTGCTATTGATCCAACTGCCCTTTGGAAAAAGCTGTCATTGTTAAGTCAGAACTCTTACTGCATGATTAAGCAAAAGGTTCCCCGTTTTATTCTTCTGATCAGAGGCATCAGATATCGAAAAGCATATGAACGAAAACTGTATTTAAGAAAGAAGGGCAGTCATCAGCCTATGATAAAAGTTCGTTCATGGAAGTCAGGATAGTTTCCTCAGCAGAATTTTGCTAAGACTTTTCGAAAGTTCATTTTCACAAGTTTTCTTACTATTTTTGAGGTTCCTTTTTTCAGTAAAGGTTTTAAGATATTGTTCAACAAGATTTTCAAGGAGTATTATAAAAATTTTCAAGAGTTGTTTTCAAGACTTCTTTTTCCCTCGAACAACAGCACGACTATTTGATTAAAGCCATTCGCATAAGCGATGGAAAGTGAATGAAAGGATCGTTCCCGGATGCAAATAAATAAATAAATAAATAAAACCGACATAAACTTGGCCGTAGACTTTTCCCGAGAGATGCATGTTCCAGTCGTACTCGTACCTCTCATCATCGTTGGGAGAGTGGTTGGGGAGTTACTAAGAGAGTGGATGAATGAGAGGATAGGAGTAACTGAGGGGGAGTGCACATAGGTGGCTAGGAGTGACTGGGGAGCTGGTGATGAATGAGTGGGTAGGAGATAGAGAGAGAGCGAGAGAGAGAGAGAATGCCTATGAGTGACAGAGAAGAGGAAAGTGAGTGGGTAAGAGTCCATTTTCCATCCTCCCTCTCATTATTTCTCTGCTCTGTCTTATTCTCTCCGTCTTCTCTTCTGCCATTCTCGCTCTTTCCTCTCTACTTTCTCCTCCTTTCTTCTTCTTTCTCTTTCATCTCCCCACCCCCCACATACACCTTTCATATCCTTCTCATCCTTCCTTCCTTCTTTCTTTCTCTTTTTCCTTCCTTTTTGCCTTTGTCTTTGTCAGCTTGACTGCATTATAGTCTTCCAACGCATTCCCGGCTTCTGTCACCTCCCCCTCCCCTTTCTGTATCGCTCTTTATTCACCCTTAGTCATTCCCCAGTCTCTTTCATTCCCTCTTCTTCCCTCCTTCTTCATTCTCTCTCCCTCCACTTGAGGGAGTAGCAACAGCGTTGCTTTTATTCACTCTTCCTCCTTCCAATTCAACACTTATTTTTTCTTTTCTCCTTCTCCTTCATTCCTTTGTACTTTTCTTCTTTATGTCTTCCTCCTTCGTCGCGAGAAATAGCAACAGTGCAGTCTTTCTTCCTTCCTTTCTTCTCTCCATCACGTTTCTTTGTGTCTTCTTCCTGTCATCCTTTCCTCTCTCCATCCAGCCCCCTCCCCGACAAAATAACAACAGCGAAATCTTTTATGCCTCTCCTCATTTAATTATTTTTCCCTTTTTACCCTCCATCCCCTGACAAAAAGATCATGAGGAAGGAATTAACTTTTATCACTGGGATGAATAGGTGTCCGTCCGTTGAGCTGAGCGGCAGGGCGGCTGGTCGAGCGTAGATATTTCGTTTCCAGGCCAGAACTCACAAAGTATTCCACTTATAGTGTCATGAAATTTCACGTAGTCATGTGCCTTACCAAGTGAAATGGTACCTTGTAACAGGTAGGATGCTGTGTCTTAAGTAGATTTTTTAAAGATAGAGAGAAAGTAAAAAGAAATCCAGAGATTTCAATGGAGCATGCGCATAGGAATCTGCAGGGCCCAAGTTATGTGTTGCTCTAGGCGTTCTCATTAAACCCACCTTAAAAAAAATAAAGATGGGGGTGGGGGGGGGGAGGTCAGGGCCGTTGTGCGCTCGGTTAGGTGTGCAGGGAGGTGGGGGGAATGTGCTTAGTCAGGAGGAGAGTTGCAGTAGCATAGCGTTGGCTATATTTTCCCCGACTCTTTCCTTTTTTTCTCCCTCCGCCCCTATAGTCCTCGTTCCGTTCCTTCTCCCTCATTCCTTCTCAATGAAAATTGTAGCAGCAACGAAACTGTTCTCAACTCCCTCTCTCAATCTCGATCTCTCTTTGAAAACTTCATCTTTATTCTTTCCTTTCCTCCCACCCTCCCTCCCTCCCTTCTTCCTGTCTCCTTTCCTGTCACCGAGATATCAGCAGCCATGTAGCCTATCTGTCTTCTCTTTCCTCTTAATTATTCCCCAGTAACTTTCAATCACTTTTTCAATCATTTGTTTTGACCTTAATCCTTTCCTAGGACCGGCAGTACGCGTTCTCACCTTACTCTTGACCATTCACGTTCACCTTCACTAAGCTTTCTCTGTTATCTCCGACTTTGACATTCTGCTTCTTATTTTCTGAATTTTGCCGTTTCGCTCTTATTATCTTCCTTTCGTTACATACTGATGTACCAGTCTCTCTCTCTCTCTCTCTCTCTCTCTCTCTCTCTGAAATGGTATTTGGGAACACCCTCCACCGACCCCTTCATGATGATATCTTATTTTAATCTCGGAACCATCATTTTATAAAGTTCAGGAGACAACTTTTGTAGTGAAACAGGGTGTGAAGTCAGAGCGTAATGAGTTGGTATAGTGATGTAAAGGACGCGAGACTGAACTCTAGCTTGGGATGGGAACAGTTTAGGAATTTGATTTTTTTCTGCAAGTCTGGATTGTCCGTTCGAATTGGATCTTTCTGTCGACAGACGGATAGCTGTAGTATTCTATTTGGCAGCAACTTTCGATATGGAGATGTTAAATTTGTCTTTCATTAACTTCACATCTAAATGCTCCACTGAGTAGAATCATACTTAAACTGATGCTCCGCAAGAGTATCTTGCAGTCATAAAAACAAACCCCCAAATACCATTATCCCAATCTAAAAGGACACGCCCATAAGACGCTTTCAGTAGAGCCGGAGGCTATTAATGTCCAAGGGGTGACAAGCAAAGGTGCATTGCGCGATTTGGTGAGCAAAAGGATAATTTTAACCCTCAGGAGCGGACTATTAATTTATGTCCAGAGTCAAATACGAGAGAGAGAGAGAGAGAGAGAGAGAGAGAGAGAGAGAGAGTCTTCTGTCATTGACCTTCTCATGACTGGGTCAAATCAGTTTTTCTTTTGCAGCTAATTCCATATTGATTATACTGTAAGTGAGTCACAGGAGCCTGAAAGTGGTAATATTTTCACAATTTACCCTATCATGTCGGGACAACATAATGCTCTCTTCTACTTACTTCCATACTCTTTGTCTTGGAGAGAGTCTCAGGGCCATGGGATAATTGTATAACTCAGTCCACTGTTCTTAGTCCTTAATCAGATGGCTTCGACTTTATTTTGCTTTTGCCACTATGCAATTTCATTTGTGTGCCGTGCAAGGGACTTTTCGAAATGTAATTTCATAAAGCCATAATTAACACTATAGGTGTAAGAGGTCTTTCACAAGTTGAATGAAACTCTTTAAAAGTATCAAGAATTGCAAAACAATGAAAAAGCTAAGAAAGTGTTGACGGTATGGAGTTATGTGATGAATAATGTAAGCTGTGGAAAGGTTGGCTGGAACACTTTCACAGAGAGAAGCAAGATGTAGCCTACTATTCTCCTCTCCTATTCTCTTCATTATATCCTACTCCTCTCTTCTCAGTTCTTCTTAACACATCGTTAACAAATTCCACAGACGTCGCATATTCTTTCTGTTGTCCTCGAGTTCAAATTCTCTCTCTCTCTCTCTCTCTCTCTCTCTCTCTCTCTCTCTCTCTTCCAGTAACATGTAACGGGGATTTCAATAGCAGGTAACGTGAAATTCAATCACCAATAATGCTTAGGTGAGCTACCGGTTATGAGGAATTCCATCATAGGTAAATGGAAGTACAACCGTAGGTAGGGGGAAGGTCAGCCTCCGGTACTAGGATGTCAAATACAGCTAAATCACAGGTAATGTGACAGGTTCTGATTAATTCACTACAACTATATCTCTTGGCAGTGTATCCATGTTTTTTTCAGAGATTTTCTTCGCTGAAGGGGAGACTGTCCAAGCGATTATTGAGTGCTGTATCTAACGCTTCTAATTAGTTAAGATTTTCATAAGCTAAATGTAAGCTTATTGTAGCAGCAATCTTTAAAAGAATGGGTTGTTTGTTTAATTATATTTTAAGTAACGCCAGATCACTTTGTTCAGTAAAGAGGAGAATATTCTGCCATATTTCCTTGATTAACCTTTTGTTACAGGAGAGTTCAAAGCTGAATGATATCAAGTGGAGGCAGGACAAATGTAACAATATATCAACTGACTGATTCAGATGTAATGATTTTTAATGCTGTACCTATTACCTCTTCATGATCAGGACATTATCTAGTATTATACTCTGGACAACGCCACGAAATTTTTTGCAGCTAAGAATAATAAAGATTAGCGATAGGAACCTGAGGGCGAGGAAGGTCTTGTAATGAAAAAGGCACGGAGGGCTTGAAGTTACGTCAAGACTCTGTTTCATTTTTATGCTTTAAAGCGTGCGATGATAGTTATAACATGTATGACCTTCCTTTATTGTTGCCGACCTCAGTTTGTAATGTGATATGCAGGTTGGTCACATAACAGTTACAAGCGTCCAGTAAATAATCGTCAAAAACACACAGACATTATTAATAAAACAGCCGCATGCACTCCTGTCAGATGTGTGCAAGCCGGTCGCTAATGTACATATATATACATACGACAATTCAGTATTGCTAGATACACCGACAGATGCATGGAGAAATCTATCAATCCCAATATCATCCTCCATACGAATGACGATACTGCATTCACTGAAACACCTCAACAATCCGATTTAAAACACTCAGTAGGAACAACGCAGAGTTGTATTATTGTACTTTAAATCACTTATCATCTTACCATGGTTGTTTGGTTTCTGTTTGTACAGCCTGATATTATTTGGCTTTGCCGCGCAGCTCTACACTCACCAAAGGCATAGAATTGGTATACCGCACTAGTATTTCAATATATGTGCCGTTATTCAGCAATCAGTGGCCTACTTGCGTGTTTGAAATGTCTACATCAAGTTAAAATCTTTGTATCAGTTATTCCTGATAAGTTTTTCCCTGTTATTATAAACTTATTTTCTGCCAGTCAGTGTCTCCGTCCTCGGCTGATACTTCGTCTCGGTGACTTTGCCTCCTACATGTCACCACTTAGCCACAACATCCATCGTTTATGCTGAAAACATGCAAGGGCTGTTTCGTCCAGGATTGGTATTATGGTAGTAGCGGGGACGTTTTTTTAGATGCGGGAGCAGGTCTGGTAGCAGCCATGTCCGTCCATCTTTTTCCTTCACCCCTATTTTTCCTTCATTTTGTCACTATCTCATTTCTCCGATCATGCCTCTTACTGTCCGTCTCTTCTCTTCCCAACTTTCCTCTTTTAGCTACCGGTATCACTTTCTTTCTTCTCCATTCCCCCTTCTCTTCATCCTTCCCTTCATCTCTCCTCCTCCGTTCTTGCGTCAATCACTGTCTTTTCCTCCTCTCCCCTTCCCTTCCCTCCCTTCCTGCCTACTATTTCTCATTTTTCGGACTTTCCTCCATTTCGTTTCTATTCTTCTTTTCACTGAGCCTCTCTCTTCTCTCCTTTCTCACTGCTCCTTTCCTCCATCTCCCCTTCTCTTCATCCCTACTTCCACCCTCTCTCTCTCTCTCTCTCTCTCTCTCTCTAGTGAAGTATAGTGGTCTGGTCTCAAGGGTCGACCTTCCTCCTGCTTCAGTGAACCATAGTTATCGGACAGACGAGAAGGAAGGTGAGGTGCAGTAGGAGAGTAGAGGAGAGGAGGAGAGAGGAGAATGGGGAAAGCAGGAGGAGAGAGGCTAGAGAGGAGGGGAGTGGAGGGGACGGGAGGTGACAGGAGTAGAAGAGAAGGGAGAAAAGGAGAGGAATAGGGAGGAGGAGAAGGGAGAGGAAAGAGGAGAGAAGAGAAAAAGTAAAGAGAAAAAAATAAAAATAAACGAAGAATAGAGAATGATAGGAAAAGGGAAGGAAAACAAAACTAGTAGTAGTAGTAGTAAGAGTAGTAGTAGTAGTAGTAGTAAGAGTAGTAGTAGTAAGAGTAGTAGTAGTAAGAGTAGTAGTAGTAAGAGTAGTAGTAGTAAGAGTAGTAGTAGTAAGAGTAGTAGTAGTAAGAGTAGTAGTAGTAAGAGTAGTAGTAGTAAGAGTAGTAGTAGTAAGAGTAGTAGTAGTAAGAGTAGTAGTAAGAAGAAGATGGCAGGGAGGAAAGAAGAGGAAAAATGTGTATAAAAAAAGGAAGGATAATTGCAAACAATCTGAACAGGGTTAGAGCGCTGAGAGTAGAAATATACAACAGGAAACAAAATAACAGGAAAACCGAGATGATGGAAACAGGAAAAAGAGGGAAATAGGAAGAGGTGGAAGTAAACAGAAGAGGCAAGACACACAAAGAAGGGGTAGGAAGGGGTAGGTACATACCGAATGGCTGGAAGAACAGAACAGGAGACAGAAAAAGAACAAAAACGAGAAATGTTTAGTGCACGGCTAGGACACCTTAAAGATGACTAGGCGAATGCAAGTAAGAAAGAGAAAGACATGAGAAAGGAGAGGCCATGCAAGAGAAATCAGACTAAGAATGGGAAGAAAGAAAAAAAAGTGGATGAATATATTACATAATAGAACAAAAGACGTTCTGAGGAAAAGAGACAAACAAGGAAGGAGTGAGGAAAAAGAGAATAGGAACGAGAGAGAGAGAGAGAGAGAGAGAGAGAGAGAGAGAGAGAGAATAAAGAAAACATGGGGAAAAAGGTAATTAAGTGGGGAGAAAGAAAAATGGGGAGAAAGAAAAATGGGGAGAAAGAAGAGATAAAAAGGAGGGAGAGATAGTCTATCTATCTATCTATCTATAGCCCGAAGCCCTAATCCCGCAAAGGGTGGCCACAGACAAAACGCCTCCAAGTCACTCTGTCACCCATCATTTGACTACCCTCCCCCCAACTCACCCCCCCCTCCCTCATATACCTCTCATCTCCATCCCTCCACCTCATCCTCGGTCTACCCCTCCCTCTCCCTCCCTCCACCTCACCTACATACACCCTCTTAGTCAGTCTTTCATGCTCCATTCTCTCCACATGTGCAACCAAATAAATAAGCGAGACAACGACACCGTGATCTAAATATACTTAATGAAAACAATGTGACTAAAAGGACACCGCAGGAGCAGCAGCTTTCCACTTTATATATATATATATTATCGGGATGGGTTTGCAGGTAGGTTGGCGTAGAGGAGATAAGTCGTGAAGTTACCACAACACTCATGAATAACACTATAACAAAGACCAGGAAAGATAGATTCGGATTGGTAGTACTGGACAGAAGTACTCGTTGGGATTTAAGCATCTTATGAAATACTGCAAAATGAATATATTATGTCTTTTTCATGTCACACATTAACATCGCCTGGCATAACTACTGGATATATGAACATAAGTATATTTTACGGAAAAATCAATTTCCACAATATAAATTTCGTAAAGATTAAGAAAAGTAAACCACATTGTCGTTTAAGCAACAGAGTGACGTAAATCCTTTGTGCGTTCAGTATATTAGTTAATTTTGGCTTTTTTTTTTTTTTAATGCCATAATGACTATTCTTTTCATTCAGATGACGTATTAAACATTTGTTTTTAGCGATCTCCAGATTATCTTTTTTAGGTTACAAAAAGTAGAGTACCTCATTCTAACTTTGCTGGATGCACTTTCCATAAACCCATTCATTTCACCAATGATTATTGGTAATTCATTATTTTTTTTTAGTCTAGTTAACTGAAGTATTGAACGATTTCCAACAGTTAACCCGCCACGTCCTGTTGACGTATATATACGTCCACACGTTTTGTCACTTTCATTCCCATTGACGTATATATACGTCCACACGTTTTGTCACTGTCAGTCCCATTGACGTATATAAACTTGCATCAATTGCAAGGTCCCTAATTTGCACAATTCTCCATTTTTGTGCGTAATTTTTAGTACATATACACGAGACACCTTCCTCCACAAAATGCCAGGCAGGGACAATCCCTTACCCCACATGACCTTCCCCCCAGCATGCCATTGTCTCGGCAATTCACCTGTTACCAATGACCTGGCCAGTAAAGACATGTGCCACGGTAAGAAATTCAGGGCCATAATGATTCCCCAATCGATGACAATGTGGAGGACAAAGTTAACTTAGCATTAGAGGAAGAAACAGTCAGAAATGATGATCAGGTAATGTCACCAAAAAAGGTCAAGCATGTTGATGTGTTTGGCGAGTGAAACAATGCTTATATTACCTATTACTGTGTGAAAACCAATATACTCTCGTGCTACACATAAATTCGTACCAAATAAATAAATAAACACCGTTCATCAGTGGTGTGGAATAGTTACCCTCCCACAGAACTAGTTTTCTTTGGAGCCAGCCTGATTGAAAACCCAGTAAGGTTAGGGGTACTGCTACCTGTATTGAGTACTTTAAACCTCAGGTGAGAGATTTCTCTATGAATTTTCGATGTTTCTCACCAAAAGCGGAGGTTTGAGCCCAATAATTTTTTTTTCCAAAATTGGTTGGGATTGGGGGGAGTCAGTGGTGGAAAATTGGTTGGGACGGGGTGGGTTAAAGGATCAACACAATTATTGAGAAGGTCAAATGATACTATAGTTGTAAACTCTTCATCCTTGTTTCAAAGTGGCAGGAATGGCCACAGTTTAGATATTATTGTTGTTGACAGTACAACGCACAGAATGAATAATGTTTCTTTTCAGTACCAAACATTTCCCCACACCAAGGAAACAGCTATAAATAATTTTCAGTTGTGTTTTCTTTACACCAGCCGTCATTGAATACCACTGCCACCGTTATTTATCCCTCTCCCCTCTAGCCAACTTTCCTTTGACCCGCCCCAGTCTCCTCCCTTCCTTTCTTCCCCTCCCTTTTACCACACATCACTCCCTCTCATCCACACCCCCAATCCAATCCTCTCTTTCCGCACATGATCCATTCCCATCTCTCGAGTCTTCATTCACTCAGCATCACGCTCACCTCTTTTCTCTCCACTCCTGCTCTTGTTTTAATTTTTACCATTCTACCCAAACTCTCATTTACACACACACACACACACAAGACAGCAGTGAGAGAGAGAGGATGTGCATCAGATCGATCGAAAAATAGTGGCCATTGCTGGCCACTACTGGCAACAACTAATAGTATCTTTATATGAGGCAAGCTCTGTACTAGGTTAAATTAAGCATGAACAACAAAAGTGTTGTCTAAAGCACAGAGTACATCTAAGTCAGTGCATTCCAAGTATGCCGCTGATACACCGTAATTAACAGCTGGGTGTCATCATTTTCACTAGAGGGTTTGGCAGGGAGATGCAGATTTGTAAGTAAAAGTTATCTTTCTAAGTAAGAATTATATTTCTGAAAGATGAGCACCAACTTCAGTAAAGTGAAAATGGAAGGAGTTACGAGAAGGGATAAAGGTAAAAAACAGGTTGATGATATATACCCAGAACTGGTAGAAATGGAAACATGTAATAAATTAGTAGAGAAAGTGAATAACCTGGAGAAAACTTTTCAAATAGAAATAGATGAAGTTAAGAAGGAATTATGCATGCAGAAGGAAGACTGTGAAAAACTAGTAAAGGAATTAAACAAAAAAGACAACAATGAATGAGCTGTCAGTTGTGGTAATTTCATTTAGAAAGAAGACGAGCGAAATGGCGAGAACAATTGTCAATCATGAGAGTATTAAGGAAGTGTTCAGAAGTGATACACAGATAATTAGGTATGCACGTAGTCTGATAGACCAAAGCAGTGATAATGAACAGAAGATAACCAACGTGAATGAAATTATGAGAAATTGCAGAGAACTACGTATGTTGAAATGGTTAAGGCATGGAAAGACTTAGAAACAAAAGTCGAAGAAAAAAGCATTAGAAAGGAAGTGAAAGAAATAATTAAAAACAACCCAAAACTGGTCAAAGAATCGGCAGATATCAACAAATCTTTAGTAATCACTGATATAAATGAAGAGGAAATAAGAAACAGAATTTCGAGAGATAAAAATAAGATGGTAAATATAATGAACATATTGAAGGAAGCATCAGAGGATATCTGTGATAAAGATATAAGGGAACACAAAAGGCTAGGGAAATATGGTAGAAATAAGTCAAGACCCCTGAAAGTAACCTTCCAAAGTGTGAACATTGTAGAGGAACTATTAAAAAATGCTAACGACCACATGGAAAGAGAGGAATTAAAAAATATATATATGGATAAAATGATGCCTAACTCACGAAGAATGGGGATCACTAAAGAAAAAGAGGGAAGAAGCAAAAACAAAAAAATTAGAAAAGATCAGAGGAAGAGAGGAGCAAGTTTTTTTTTTTTTTTTTTTTTTTACAAAGTAATAGGATTACCAGTAAGAAAAAGGTACATAACCAACATGGACTAACAAAAAGGAAGGTAGTAGTCTCAAATGTCAAATATAAAAACAACATGATGAAGCTGATGTACTCAAATGTAGTTGGATTGGTTTCCAAATTATTAGAGATAAAAGGCTATATCAGAGAAATGGAACCTCAAATTATTTGCCTAAATGAAACAAAATTACTCCCAAGGATATCAAACGACACCCTAAGCTTCGAGGATTACAATATATGGAAAAGAGACAGAAAATTGAAAAAAGAAATTCTGGTATTAAAGAAAAATCTACAAGTCAAAGAGATACAACTAGGTATACCATCACAAGTAGAACTGATTGCATTAGAGATTGACACATCTGAAGGGAAAATAAATATGGCAAATTTAAACATGCCACCCCAACCAAACACTTGGGAAAGAGGCGAAAATGAATGCCTGGCAGAAAGTACAATTCAGAGTTTAAGAGCCCTGCTACATAGAATGTCTGAAAGAATTATATTAACTGGAGATTTCAATGCAAATGTATGTATAGGAATACTGGAGATGTAAGAAGAGACAAAAGTTGTTGAATCAAAAGTTCTTAGATGTTGTACAGAAGTTTTTCTAAACAAATGTAAAGGAAAACATGAAAAGAAAGGGACTTGATGATCCATCATTACTAGATCTTATATTTACCATGCAACATAATGATATCGTCAACATAATGTATCACCCTCCATTTGGCAAACACAACTATGTACTTTGCTATTAATTTTCAACTTCAGGATTACATGTGATATAGTCAGCAGTAATGGAAGTTACAAAAAGAGCCTAAACTACAAAAAGAGTAACTACCATGACATAAATAAGTGCTTCATATAAACAGATTAGGAAAAGGAGCTTAGAGAACAAGATATATATGTTATACAAAGAACACTGTGAATTATATGAAACAGGAATCCAAAATTATATCCCTCAGCACAAACAGAAATAAGGGTAAATAGGTGGTTTAACACAGAATGTAAAAAATCAAAAGAGAAAAGAGATTTGCTGTAGAATACATACAAAAGGTACAATAGTGAGAGGACATATAATGGCTATAAAGAGGTAAGAAATGATTATACAAGGATAAGGAAAGAAGCTCAAAGGCAGTTTGAGGAAATCATAAATAAAAGTAGTGATCAACCGAAGCTTTTTTATAGCTATATCCGAAGCAAAACTAAGTTAAAGATACATAAAATACAGTCCATCATGGATAAGGGAAATTGCCTATATCGAAGAAAAACATATCTGTGAAGCACTTAAGAAAATTTCCAATAAGTTTTTAAAGAAGAAAATAATTTTGAGAGAGATGATAAGGAACATGCATGCCCACACATATTACCAGTTATACAAATATCGGAACAAGAGGTACAGGAAGAGTTGAATAACTTTGACAAAAGAAAAGCAAATGGTCCTGACTATATTTCGGGGTGGGTGCTACGTGAATGTGCAGAAGAGTTAAGCAGACCAGTATATTTAATATTCAAGGAATCCTTAAGTCAAGGTAAACTATCTGCTATTTGGAAGAAAACAAACATTGTTTCCCTATTCAAAAAAGGAAATATACAGCATCCACGCAACAACTGACCAGTATTCCTGATCAGTGTTGTAAGCAAGGTAATAGAAAAGTTAATAAGAAAAATTTGGGTAAACCATCTGGAAAAATACAATATCAGAAAGGCTCTTCGGTTTTAGAAAAGAAAAACCATGTGCTACAAATCTATTAAGCTACTATGAGAGAGTTGCAGAAACACTACAGAAAAGAGAGGGATGGGTAGACTGTAGCTACTTGGATTTCAAAAAAGCATTTGACAGTACTGCACTAAAGACTCTTATGGAAACTCTGCCATCAAGGATGAATCCAAGGTAATGTGTTGTGTTGGAATCAGAATTTTCTCAGAAAAAAGGGAAATGAGAACAGTACTAGGGGGTACTTACTCATAATGGAGAGAAGTGGCTAGCAGAGTGACACAGGGCTCAGTGCTGGCGCCAATCATGTTTTTAGTATATATATAAATGATGTAGACAGGAACATTGAAAATGGAAGCTATCTAAATATGTTTGCTGATGATGCAAACCTACCAAAAAGAATTACAAAGACACACTCTTGCAGTGAGCTACAAGAAGAATTAAACAAGCTTCATGAATGGAGCAATAGATAGCAAATGGAATTCAATGTGGACAAATGCCATGTAATTAAGTTTGCTAAATTTGGAAAATGACCAGACTGGGATTACAAGCTAGGAAGTTCAACCATACACATATCTGAAAAGGAGAAGGACCTACGTGTGAGTATCAATAACAGACTATCTTCGGCTGACCATATAAATGAGATGGTACGGAACATGCACACACAGCTTGCTAGTGTGAGAATAGCATTCACATATATAAATGAAGACATGCTGAGAAATGTAACATCATTCATCAGACCAACCCTGGAATATGCATCAGTGGTCTGGAATCCTCAGCTCAAAAAACACGTAAGATTGAAAAAAGTACATAGGGCAGCAACAAGATTGATACCAAGCTTAAACGATCTAAGCTTTGAAATAAAGACTAGAAAAACTGAACCTACCAACATTACAAGAGATAAGGAAGCGAGGAGACATGATTACGCTATATAAATGCATATCAGGGAAAGAGAAAATAGACATCAATGAGCATACAACCTATGGGGATGCATCAGGAAGAGGACATTGCAAAAACTGCAAAAAAAGACAAGTGACAAAGACGTAAGGAATTTCAGTAAATTCAGCTTCCCAAATAGGGCAATTGATCAGTGCAATGCACTACTGAATTAAATAGTTTGTGCCAAAACTATTCATAAATTTAAGGATATGTATGATAAAAATGGTTTAATGCACGCGACAGTACGAGCTTGACTCATTCCAGTAAAGATTGAATTAGGTAAGAACACACACGCACCTACTTTATGTACAGAGAGAGAGAGAGAGAGAGAGAGTTGACTGTGAAGTCAAAATAAACACTGAACAGAGTTTCACACAGTCGTTGTCAAGAGAGAGAGAGAGAGAGAGAGAGAGAGAGAGAGAGAGAGAGAGAGAGAGAGAGAGATTGTTACAGGGATGGATAAGCCATTGCAGCGCTGATCTGGTTTCAGGTTATGAACATCATTGGCACATTTATTATTTGTATCATTTAGCTTGATTCGGATCTTAATAATATAATTCTGAAGGAGGAAGAATAACTTACATAAAATGTGATGATAAAAAATAGTTTACTGTGGTTGTGTTGTCACTCCCTCCGCCCCAATCACCACATCACGCCTCACACACGCCACCTTTGAGAGATGTTGCTCCAACTTTTCCCTCAACAGAGGTAAACTTAAGGAATGTTCTGACCTAAAGTTGTTGTTGTCGCCTTTCCCTTTACGATGATGTGCAAAGTTGAGGTTCAGTCGTCCACCTGTTAGCACCCACTTTATCTCTGTCACTGAGAGGACGAATTATTTCATTTTCTCTGGTTGTTTTTATGCAGTTTCGAAACAACTGATGACTTAAGAAGTTGGGAATAATCACCATCAATCCATTAACTACTAATGTGATGGAATTTCTGTTGTAGCTTTGTTATATCCAGGCAGTTTCAATGATGACATGAACGTGCGTGGCATGATAGAACTACTCTAGTTACCATTCCCCGCCCTGGAGGGGTGAGGAGACGGGTATTGTTTTCACTCGGTTTGTCTGTTTGTTTGACTGTCTGTCCGTCTGTATGTCTGTCTGTTAACAACTTTACGCAAAAACAACTAGATCGATTTTGACTAAAATTACAAGGATGATGGGCTATGACCTTCTGATCACTTCATTAAATTTCGGGCCAAACTAGGCCAAGGCCCAGGCTGAAGGCTCAAGAAATGTTTAAAAAGAAAAGAAAAAAAAAAAAAAGAGTAGTTTTCTCGCCAAAACTCCTTTCAAATTAGTTTTATCGACATGAAACCATAACCTAAAGGTGCATCTTTCAAATCTGCATCGTATAACATGCCTCATTACATCATGGGGTCACCCCCCAGTTAGCGACAGGGGGGCCAGTGTCAGGTGGGTCAGACCTAAAATTTCAAATGGGCATAAAATCGTCAATTTTCACCCGATTTATTCCAAATTTTATACGTGACACCTTTGACTTGATATCCTGTTGTTTATACGTCAGCACTAAAATGTCTGCCGGAGATGGGTTTGCTGTGCCTTGGAACCACTTCTAGTTTAGGGAACGGACTCTCAGTTGTACAAGTAGAGCTGGACATGCTACCTGTTACTTACGTTGAACCTCTCCTGTTCTTCAGTACCCACTTATAAGTCTGTCTTCTTTCCGAAAATGTTGACCCACGGTTGGTTCTGATCCTAAAACTCTCATCATTTCCTAACTCTTGAGCCAAACTGTTTGCATTCATTCTAAAACTGTCCATCTTGCCGTAAGTCATGAACCCCTAATTTTAGTGCTCACTCTTATAGATAATTGTTCATTCTAGCCAATCTCGTAACCGATCATTTATTAACACTTCCCTCCTTTTTAACTCCTGAACCTATCCATTAGCACTTATTCTGAAAATTACTCCTTTATGCGAAGGTAAACTATTGAACAAAACAAATCTCCTTTAACTCCTTCATATGGTATGATCAGTCCTAGTTTAATCTTGCTACACCCAATCAGTCTTACTCAATTTGAGAAAGATCCTTTTTCAGTGCAGAGCTAATGGATATCTAATGCCTTCAGTTCGAATAATCTTTCCTAACATAATTTATGTGCGAATACAGCCAGAATAGTATTATGTAAAAGTCATCCTGGTGATGTGACTGAGGAGAGAGATGCATTTAATTTTTTTGGTTTCCGGAAACCGATATTATTCAGGGAGGAAATTATGTCAGTCAATGAGCTATAAACTACCTCCATTAACTCTTAGACTACTCGTACATCTCTCAGCAAAGTAAGATGTCCTGGATTTAGCTTACTATAAACAAAGAGCCAATAATGTGTCAAAGGCAGGGAGGGATAATAGCGTCATGAAGCCTGGCTGATCTTCACATTGACTTAAGCCCTGACGACATTACGGATCACGCGCTTTGTTGCGCATCATATTGCCCAATTCGTTATGCTCATGCCGGTGATATCCACACTAGTACAATGGGCAACGCACATTAGTTACCCTTGAGTGCAAGAGGAGGAGGATGGATACCAACTCAGCATTAGTTCATGAGAAAGTGTTATGGAGCATTGTGGCACAATGTTGTGCCAAAAAGAAAGAGACCAAGAAAACTATGGTGCAAGCAATAACTGCTCTCAGAGGAAACCAGATGGCTACTGAGGGAATCGTGATGCTTCCTGTCACCATGAAATGCCCCCTCGCCAGGATTTGCCAGAAGCACGCTGCACAGACCCTCGGAGCCACGAAAACCCAACTTGGGCAACATGACGCGCAGCAGAGCGCTCTTCCATGACCCTTGTGTGGATGGGGGACTTTAGTAAGCGTCCTATACTATGTGACGCACATTTCTTGTTGGCTTAGCTCAGTGTTTGACCCAACAACACATTCATAACAATTACTTTTTTTTTATTATTCTTGCTGGCTTCAGACTACTTCATCGGTTTTATTCGGGTCTGGAAATGTAGTGTTTAACAAATGCTACTGTATATCAGAGCCTTCCAACTTAGAATTTATTAACCAATCTAAATATAATAATCTGCAAACACCATAAACAATGTTCTCAAAAAAATAAAAAAAACCTACAGACTTAGTGGCACAATATTCTTTTCTACTTTCCTATGTATAGAATATAACGGTTTTAGGCTACGTCCTTAGTAGTTACATCGGCCAACGAAGCTGGAGGACTTTATGTATTCACCCCTGTTTGTCTGTCCAAACTGTATCTCAAAAATTTATTGATGGTTTTAAACGAAATTTCATGGATAAATTGGCTATGGGCCAAGTAGAACTTATTGAACTTTGTTGGTGATCTGAGTTACCTGGTACAGACGTTGGCGGAGGTATGTGCTCTCTCCTTGCCCTTAATTTGCCTACTATTGTACTATTGGCAACAGAGGTTTCGTTCTTTTCATGGTGGGCGATTTGATGAATGTGGCAATGTGGCATTCTCCCCCTCTACACCCCCTCTGTTAGTTATTATCACTGTAGGGGGTCTTAATTATAAACTAACATAAAGCGAAACAACAACTCACCATTATTATATACGGTATGTGAATATGGCGTTTTGATCAGTACTCAGTATAAATATGCCAGGCCCAATAAATATGCTGAGTACTTAGCTGTGGTGTTGACGGTAATAAATGCAGAGAGATGGCTGATCGTTGTAGAGCGTTTGAGTCACGTATGTTTACTATTTAGTGGCAGGTTGAGAACTAACTGTCTGGTAGCCGGGAGAGAATTGGTCAGCTTCTAGCAGCTTCGTGCACGAATTAATTCAAATGAAACTTAACATTACTGAATCATTATAACGAAATACGTTGTTTTCTCCATGACCAGATTTATCTCTAGTGATAAATAATATTTAACCCAATTTATGCAGTACATGAAATTATTTACAAATATGTGCTGTCATGGTTGGGAATATTTAAACCCGAAATCCATGACATTCTCCCCCGCCCAGAATACTGTATATACAATAGTTACAACTGTCCCATCCCAATCAGGGTACGCCATAGCTGGGAGGAACCTAAGGCGGTCCGACGTGATGTCCACAACGGGGCATCACATCGTTCATTTATGGGTGCAGGGAGGTGTTGGGTAGCGGCGGGTTGGCTGTCATCTTCTTTCCTTTCTCTATCATTTTCTAAGGGATGCAGCTTAACCACTGGTCTCGTGGTCAAACCGGCGCTTAGCTGTACTACCCTACATTCTTGATTGGGACCATGTAACAATTTGGTAACCCGACCTAGTCGCCAGAGAAGTTGAGGCCCATCGTTGTATGTCAGCACGACATCCCCAACTTGAGGTGCTGCCTTCCCTTTCTTGTATGTCAATTGATGATGTTGCTCCCTGGGAGATATTAGGTACTCAGTGGTCCATCTCCTCCACAGATCTCGTGAAATCTTTGTCATGTATAGGAGATGTCTGTTTATTCCCGAATTAGTCCACCAGGTGATGTCCGTGAGATCATCATCCTTGACTTCCTGATTCGGGAACTGTCTAAGACGCCTCCCATTAATAAGTTGTGAAGGAGTAATAGGGAGTGGCTCTTCAAGGTCACAGTATGTATATCCAAGTGAACGGTCATTGACTATGGCCTCAAGTTCCAATAATACAGTATCCAGTTCTTCACGGGTTACTAAAGCTCGACCCAATACCTTTCTCAGGCCAGCCTTTAGGATACCTATCACTCTTTCCCAGATGGCACAGAACCATGGAGCCCTGGCCGGTACGAACCGCAACTCACAATTTACCTTTACTAATTCACTCTGTAACCTTGGATCATTTTTTAACTCCCTCAACACACTGGCTCCACTTATAAATGTAGTGGCATTGTCACTAATTAGGAGTTCAGGGAGCCTGTCCTGCTACAGAACCGATGGAAGGCATGAATGAAGGACTCGCAAGAGAGGTTTGACACTGTCTCAATGTGTATAGCCCTAGTAACTGCACAGGTAAACAAGACTACATAATTTTCCTACGATACCCTTTTCTTTAATGGGTAAAGCACCTGTGTAGCCTACTCCTGTTACTTGGAATGGGTTCATTTCCTGAACCCTAAAGTAGGGTAATGGCAGTGCCTGTACAGCACTATATGGGGCACCTTGTAACCTTTTACAAGTTATAAATTTCCTTAAAACCTTCTTTACAACTTGTCTGATCCTAGGAATCCAAAATCTTTGTCTTATGTAACTTACAACATAACTTACTCCACTATGGCTACACACCTTGTGGCAGTATTCAGAAAGGAGAGCCGCTAACTTATGTTTACTAGGTATTAGGATAGGGTACTTTGCTTCATCCTTTAAGTCCGACAACTGTAACCTACCCTTATAACGCAACAGCCCATCTTCCATATAAAGGCAAAACTGCTTCACAACATTACTTGGTGTGCCCTTTCCAGTGGATAAATAATGGTAATCCTCAGGGTACTCTTCCATTTGAGCTAACTTAATCATTACTGATTCTGCTGTCCTTATTTCTGGCACTGTCAAATAAGCCGGCATTGCCTCATGTGTTCTTTGTCTCCTATCTTTCAATGTCTTGATAAATCTCAATACCCACACCATCACATGCCTTGTCTTCACATAAGAACCATATCGGTCCCAATTCAATATGGCAGGAAGGGTTATCGATACTGGCAATGACAGGGTTTCTTCGAGGAGACAACCCGTGGTGACGTCCCCAACTTCCTTAAATGGACCATTTTCCGGCCACATTTTTTGGTTAGGTAGCCATGTGGGCCCTCCCCACCACAGAGAAGAACTTATTAAGGACGCATGTGACTTCCCTCTGGAAGCCATATCACTGGGGTTGTCCTTTGTAGACACCTAACGAAATTCAGAATCAGGGATTAATGCCTTTATTTCGTCAATTCTGTTCTGAACATATACAATCAATCAATCAATCATTTCCTGTGGCACCCTCGGGGATACATATGGCCTCGATGAACTCTCACCACCACATCCTATCTTGTGCTAACTCCTCAAGATCTCCCCAACACTCATCTCCAGCTTCCCGTCTCATTGTCCTCACCCACGTCTCTTTTGGCCTTCCTCTACCTCTCCTACCAAGTGCCACCCACCCTGGTGTACCTCGTACTATTCCCTGTCTCCCATACACATGTCCTAGCCACTTCCATCGTGAGAATCCAACATATTCATCGATCGGCTGCACTCCCGTTATTTCTCTAATTCTACTATTTGGTATCCTTTCCCACCACTTAACTCCTAATATTCTTCCAAGTGCTTTATTTTCAAACACCAAGAATTTATTTTCCATAGTCACTGTGCTGTACCAAGACTCGTGTCCATAAATTAAGATACTCCTAACCATTACCTTATAAAGTTTGATTTTTGTATGCACAGAAAAATTTTTATTATTCCAAATATTTTTAAGCATTCCCATTGCCTGATTAGCCTTCTTTAACCTTTCCTCGAATTCAAAGTTCAAAGAACCATCCTTGGCTAAATAAGTACCTAAATATTTAAACCTATCAACTTGCTTTACAACCATACCTCCAATTACACATTCCTGCGCATTTTCCATATTCATATTGATTATTTCAGTTTTTCCACAATTAATAACCAAACCCACCTTGCGACCTTCACTCACCAAACAGTCCAACACTCTCTGCATCTCTTCTGGCCCATCACAAATCAAAACTATATCATCTGCATAATCTAAATCCAAAAGTTTCCTATTCTCTCCCCAAAGTATACCAGCACCAGTTTCTGTTCCAACGCGTTTCATAATGTAATCAATGACCAATATAAATAGTAAAGGCGATAGAACACCACCTTGAATTACTCCGGACTTGACTTCAAACGAATCACTCAGACAACATATACAAGCAACAGTTTTTTACTATACAACCAGTATAGGGTTATCTGGCTGTCCGTCCAGAGGTATATGTTCTCTGTGCTTAACTCGTCCGCATAGGCCTCATAAATGTGCTTGGAGAGGAGCTGCTAGCATGACAGCAGTTAGTTCTAATTTTGGTATAGTGAGGGGTTTTATAGGTGCTACTTTGGCCTTTGCCATAGCTAATCTACTACTTCCCTTACTAAGTAGGCTGCTACACCATAAGCAGTGGTGCTTGCGTCACTAAAAAGATGCAGCGTGACCTTTTTACTATCAATGACTTAGCGGGGAAATACAATACTGGTACTGTTAATCATATCCTCATATATCCCCTGCCATTCAGTCTCCTTATCTTCCGGTATGGGAACATCCCACCCACGTTCAATGCGCCATAGATCTTGCACAAATTTTCTTGCACGGATGGTCACCGGCATTAATACTCCCAGATGGTCAAACACACCTGCAGTTATGCTCAACACCTCCCGTTTCGTCAATACTGTGGGTCTACTTTAGTGTCCCTTCACCTGTAACATATCCATATCCGTTAGCCAATGAATGCCAAGTACTTTTACCTTGTCCTGAACTTCAGAAGCCAAACCCTTTAGGTGGAGTAGTTTCCGCAATTTCACACTTCTTGTTACCCACTCTCTTAAGGACAAATTGGCACTTGAAAATACTCTCAGGGCATCCCAACACAACTTTTGTAAAGCATCCTCATCTTCCTTGGTTCCTTGCAAATTGTCAATATACAACTCTTTCCTTATTTATCAATCAAGGCTTTATCCTCCTGAACCACTGATAAATGTTTTTGTATGGTGGCATTCAAGAGGAATTGGGAACAAGTGGCCCCAAACAATACTGCCTTGAACCTATATATCATGTAAGGGCTATTTAGATTTAAAGGTTCAACAGGCCAAAGAAATCTAATGGCATCCTTATCCATTTCACATAACCCCACCATAAGAAATGCCTTATCGATGTCACTCACCCAGGCAAAACGATGACACCGTAAGCGCAACAATATCTGTGTGAGGTCAATAACCAAAGATGGGCCTGCATGTAAGCAGTTATTCAGACTATATGCCCTCTCATGCTCTCTAGCTGAACAATCAAACACTACTCTAATGGTGTTGTTAAGCTATCTTTAGTGACACCATGATGAGCTAGATAGTGTACAGGATGTCCTACCAGACTCTTGTCCTCCACCTTTTCTATGAATGCTCTTTCTAATTGATCCTGGATGACTTTACTATACTGTTTGCAATAGCTGGGATCCTTTATGAATTTACGCAGCAAACCTCTTGATCTGCCCAAGGCTAACTTAAAATCATCAGGTAACTTATCAACGTTTTCTTTCCACGGTAATTCTACAACATATTGTCCCCGTTCTTTGGAATATTGCACCGTTTCATAGAATTTACCTAATACCTTCTCTCCCTTCTTATCGGTCTCATTGGGACTGATACCTATGTGATCTAAGTCCCATAGAGCTGTCAGATCCTTGATTTCTGGAGTCGTATTCCTGCCATCAATATTTGCTAACTCCATTATCGGATCTACTGCCAGTTTCAGAACAGTTACCAGCTCTACTTGAGTACCTTCTTCTGACCGATAAGTGCCACTCAGTGTATAACCATAGACTGTGGGTAACAAAATTATGCCTCCTTCCCTTACATACCCAGCGTGTACAAAGTGATAATAAAAGTCCTCCCCAATCAGCAGTTCGACCATATCCCCACTAGTGACACTTGGATCTGCTAACTTGTAGCCTCGAGCCTTCAGATCCCGCACATTATGTTGCAGCCCCTTCCCTGGCCTATAGTTAGGTAGTTCATCTACAACCACCGCCGTCAACTTGCGCACCTTTCTACGATGGCTGTAAAACAACTCCACTACCTTATACTCATCACTACCCCTAGAGCCAGTAAATTCTTGAAGTTGTAAACGTTCCTTTCTCATCTTGTTAACTTTCAAGCTCGCTAAACTTGATCTTAGAACAAAGGTACGTTGTGAGCATTGCTCTAATAAGGCCCTAACCTTCTTCTGCTGGTCCGTTTGAGTAACCAATGGAATCTGAATCGTTGGCAACAACACTGCATTACGACTCAATGCCACAGCCATTGTCACTGTTGGTTCTTGGGTTACTGTTTGTTCATGAGGTTCAGAACGAGCAGTTGGACACAAATAGTTGTAGTGATTCTGCTGGCAATATCGACATGGCTTTACTTTGGGATTTGTACAACCCTTACTACCATGATCTGCCGACAAACATCCGACACACAGCTTCAATTGCTTTGCTCTCTTTAATTTTGCCTTCTTTGTTTTATACTTTGTACACTTAGCCCAAAAATGTCCTGGTTTAAAACACAATTTACATCCATTCCTCTGCATAGGTTCAGCGTGTTTCACTTGCTTCACTGCATATGCTGCCGTAGCGGTCTCACCCAAATGTTCTAAGAGATTCTGTCTACTTTCGATGTTACATACCTCCGTCTTTAACACACGAACATAATCATCTACACCCAACCACTTCTCTTTAAGTTCACGTTTGATTACTTCCGAAAGTGTACCAGGGAGTTTATTGTGGAGTAAAACAGCACAAATTTCACTCATAGTCACTCCCATTGTACGTAGTGATTCTAACGCACATTCAGATGATGCAGAAAAGTCCTTTAGTTCATTCACTTCATGAGGTGGAGGAGGTAAATTACATAATTTAGCAACGTGAGCAGCCTTTATGCGATCTTCTTGACCGTAAGTATTCTTTAAAACTGTGATTACTGATTCATAACTAGCTGCTACCAAACTGAATCCACTAATAATTCGGAGTGCATCATCACTTAATTGTCCTTTAAGACATGTAAATTTCTGTATGTCTGTCAGATCTGTTCGGGAGTGCACACTGCAGTCAAATAGCTCCCAAAAATCCAGCCACGGAATCGGATCACCATCAAATATCGGCAGTTTCAGAGACTGTAATTTAATTCCCGTTGCTTTCCGACTCTCTGCCTGTTCTTTTACTACAGAGTCCTTGGCAGGTAATTCTAGAGCACTCTCTAATTCTATCAGTGTCTGTTGACCTTATTAACATCTTCCATATTACTGACCACTTCTTCTTCTAGTCTTCATCAGGATGTAATTCATACAACTCCTGATTGTAAGACTCGATCTCAGCAAGGATTTTCTCAACCGTCACTTTCATTCCTTTGATATCATGAACGGTTGTGGCATGTTCTATAAATTCTGTCAAGTTAGCGGTCAGTTTTGTGACTGCTCCCTTTTTGGCAGCTCTAAGCCTCTTTAATGATTTTATTTTATCCATTTTAATAATATTGGCAATTAAGTGAAAGAAAATGACAACAATGCAGAATTTAAAGTTGAATATAGTCTTTCTTGGGCGAATCCAAATAAAAATAAATTGAATTAAAACTAAGCCAGATTTCTATATTAAAATTTTGACAAATAATTTTGTCAAGCCCCTGTGAGTAGTATGTTAGGCAGTCCAGGAGATCAAACCTTAAACCCCCTCACAAGGAGCTTACTGCCCAAGAAAGCAACATGTTCTTCTCAGAAGGCCATCAAACACCCTTTTGTTGCCTGGTGTATCCAGGTGTACCCCATCCCATGACAGGTCTGACTCATTCATCCCCATGAAGATAAACAGAGCCTTTGCGAAAGGAAAAGTTCTCTTCAGGCGCTGGTTCACTCCATTTCTGGCCCGGATGTATTCTTCATAGGTCATATCTCGGGGGTTCGTCCTTTTCTCGATGCCGACAATGAGACAGTGGCCCCCTGTTTCATCCTCAATTTCCCTAGCCAGGGCTTCTATATCGAGGGCCAACTGATTTAAGTCCGCATCTAGGGATAAGTAGTTCCCCCCGACGATCAGAATTGTTTAGTCTAGCTTGTATGTTAGGAGGTCCTGGTATTCCTTACTATCTCTAATTGTGCTGACCTTAGCATCAGGCACACCAAATTTGCAGACATAAAAGGCCGGAGCATAGTCTGGATAATACACCGGACGACCTAGCGGGAATCTCTGGACATAGGAATGCCCAAAGAAAGCTACTTTCTTCAAAGGGGACGGATAATCTACTGGGGAGGGTTCAAACCCTACCCCAACCACGCGCAGCCTCCCCTGGTGCCCCACGCAACATATGGTTGTTTGCTGACACAGCACAAACAATGCTCGGTTCTTACAACCGCAACCCCCTATTCTTTATCACTAGATATAATCCTGGTCACGGCACCAAAGTATGTTAGTTATTATCACTGTAGGGGGTCTTAATTATAAACTAACATAAAGCGAAACAACAACTCACAATTATAATATACGGTATGTGAATATGGAGTTTTGATCAGTACTCAGTATAAATATGCTAGGCCCAATAAATATGCTGAGTACTTAGCTGTGGTGTTGACGGTAATAAATGCAGAGAGATGGCTGATCGTTGTAGAGAGTTCGAGGCACGTATGTTTACTGTTTAGTGGCAGGTTGAAAATTGGACTGTCTGGTAGCCGGGAGAGAACTGGTCAGCTTCGAGCAGCTTCGTGCACGAAGTAAATCAAATGAAACTTAACATTACTGAATCATTATAACTAAATACGTTGTTTTCTCCATGACCAGATTTATCTCTAGTGATACATAATATTTTACCCAATTTATGCAGTACATGAAATTATTTACAAAAATGTGCTGTCGTGGGCGGGAATATTTAAACCCGAAATCCACGACACCCTCCCTCCTTCCCTCTCCCCAGATAGCTTTTGAGGTTTATGAACCGTGTTATGAAGCATCTGAACGTCTGGAATTTACTGACTGTTACTCGATGTGATAGGCATGATATGCCTGTTGCTAGTGAAAATTTGCCAGTTAAATGACTGTATTGCTTTTTGCAGGAGTTATTAGAATTTATAAATGTGTCATGCCATTATCACCAAGTCACAGTGAACCAATATATCTGTTCTGGCATCATCGAAATAATAAAACGTTTGGTGTCACTGTTCCGACATTCTTCCAATGTTATTAACGGCTACACTCATATAATCAGCTTAGGCCGACCAGTTCTACGAACAAGTTTATGAAATGTTCTTTTTTCTCATCCATTCAATCATCTGTGCATTCATTTGCGTCGGAAGAGTGGGAGCAAAGGGTTTAAACTAGGAAATATGGAATACTGAAAGGTCTATGAAAGTGATATCCACATTACAATGACTGGCAGCATCCAAGGGTGAACATACAATATGAAGTAATATTTTAATAAAAATGAGACAAGATTACCTGATAGAACAGTTACAACCAGATAATGAGATTGTGTCGATAATGCAGGTGATATAGCAGTCCTATCACAATCTAGGGCTTAGCCATAAAATCCTTCATTACAACAGTAAAATCTGTGTAATCGTTTAACTTTCCACGTTTCCCTGTAATACCAGTATCCACTAAAATAGGACCATTGATGAGGAGGGATCCAGTAATGGAGACATTATGTGAACGAATGTGTCAGGCAGAGCCCATATATGAAAAGGAGCATCAGAGGTGTGACCCGAAAGAAGCATGATAATACGGGATCGTTTAACATGGGTGGAGGATGACAAGGGTCACATAGATAATAATGAAAGGCAAATAAAGATTGAACACTGATGAGTATGGAATACTCTACAGACGAAAGGAAAGACAGAGCCACGACAATAAAAAGTCGAAGGACAAGGATAAACGAGGAAAGGCAGAGTGAGAGAACGAAAGACAGAGAGACGGAAATCAGGTAAATGATACAGGGGGAAGTATTATCAAATCAGTAAACATCATTTACTCTGGATTATTTCATTATATCTATAAATTTGTCCGTAGCAGTAGTCATTATAACACATTACTGTATACGGTATTATAAAAATAATACACATCATTATGCATATATATACATATATATATATAGAGAGAGAGATATATAGATATAGATATATAAATATAGATATAGATAGATATATAGATAGATAGATAGATAGATAGATAGATAGCCTCTGCGATACAGTGGTAAAGTGTGCGTTTTCGTACACTGAAGAACTAGGGTTCGCGCCCCGCCAAGATAATAAACTTTGGGAGCGTTCTTCTTGCCACGCACTGCATTGGCGGACATCAGGGGTGCTGTGGTTGAACCAGTGTCGCATTCTATAAAGTATGCTTGCACCCAGTCGGCTTGTGCGGGCCGAGTACACTTGGTTCACAGACTACACACACATCCAAAGGCACTCCAACACTACAATACACTTATAAGCACTTCTCACCCTACATACAATCTCTACCAGACAGCCTAAGCCACTTGACAGAGATACATTGGCTGTATCGTTTCCACTTCGGTTGGGATAGGCCAGTCCTGCAGTGGACACTCAAATGGCTGATGAGGTGATAGATCTATCTATCTATCTATCTATCAATCAATATATATATATATATATATATATATATATATATATATATAAATATATATATATACACCCTTCGTCCACTGCCCTTGAGACTACCCCCTTGGAGGAAGTCCCTGGCTTGGCCCACCACCCATCCAGAGGCCAAGCAGGACGCCTTTCTCTCTCTCCCCCCACAGGTGCAGATCCCCAGAGGAGTTGCAGTTGGAGGAGCTGTGGCAAGGGCCCATCATGAGCCTGGGGATCCGTGCCATGCAGCCAGCACCCAGACAACGCCCTCAGCTGACAGACCCCTTGAGGAAGGGATGCTGCAGGCAGCTCTTGACGGCAGCTTGACCCAGCAGAGACTGCAGCCCCCAGATGCCCTGGGACACCCCTAGGACTCTGGGGCGTGACCTCCCCAGCCCTGCCAGCAGGCAGTCCTCCTCCAGGAGCAGGCGGATGCAAGCACGCCTGCTTGCCCTGTTTGGCCCCAGCCCTGAGGGACGCCTTCCCCATCGAGGCCCCACTAGGGAAGGGCCTTCCTCCACGCCGACCAGCAGCCCTATCTGGACGACATCACCTCCAGCAGCAGTCCCATGCTTCCTATGGGAAGGCACACCTGACGAGCTACCTCCCATGCCTAGGCGCAACCTGTATGCAGCCCAGACCCACAGCAGCCTGGGCCAGAGTCAACTAGCCTAATTGTGTCTCCCTTAACCTGTCTGTGTATATTATTAATATTGTACTGTACTGATTGTAACTAAGGTATTATATGTGTAAGGTTGGTCAGCTGAGTTTTTATGCCCTGTTCCTCTTGTTGTTATTCTAGTTCTGGTCTCAAAAGAGAACCCCAGCTCAGTAGCTGGTGTTCCAAGGACGAGAGGTCGGCCAAAGAACTCCCAGAATAACACTAGTGGCCAGCGGTGGTTCTTGACCCAATCAGAATACAAAGAGAAGCAAACAGGGAAGTCTAGCAAAATGGCAGCCAACCCTCACGTTCAATTACCAAAGTTTCGATCCCAAACAGTGTGATATCAATATATACTTGTCCATGGTTAAGCCACTACTGGATATGGGCTTTGACAATGACAGGAAGAAAATTGCTGTCACCCTGCCACACCTGGGCAAGGCAGTATCAAGTATTGCCTTCAAGTTCATCCTGGAATTAACATGGGCACAGTTTACCCAAATCGTGAGACAGACAGTCGCGCCATCTTTGGGGAAAGTCATAGCCTCGTCACAGCTCGACACTCTCACCTATGACGGCAGCCTGGACGACAAACTCATCCAGGCCAGGTGACTCATCACCGACGCTTACCCAGAGACTGACACAGCCACCCGGGAACAACTTATCTTCAATACCCTGTTAAGGATCCTCCCCAGCACCATAAGGGAACATTTCATGATCTTTGACCCAGCGGGAGACCTTGTCGGGGATGTCTAACTTATCAGGTGTCTTCTCGCCCTTCGCACCACCCCACGACACATCGGCGCAGTGAGCGGAATCCCAATGAATCCAGCACAACCCCCAAAACCACGGACACCTCCAAGATGCACAGTTTCACCACCACCACCCAGTAGGGCCAAGTTGTGCCCCACCAAAAGGCGCCCCCCTTCTAACGAAAATACCAATCAGATTTCCATAGATCCATGGGAAATTTCAGCATGTCATCACCGATGTCCCATTTATGACATGCGGGAACAACTCACACCTGCCCAACGGAGACCAGCTACCAAAGGACGCTACACGGTCTCCTCCATCCAACACCACAACACCCCCAGCACATATCGCAATCACCATATGCATCTCCTCTGCACCCCAACCGTCACCTCTCAACCACGCCACACTAACTCTCCCACCCAGCACGCCACAGCATCACCTGCCTCCACTGACCACACAACTGATTTGTACACCTGCTGTCTCACACCATCACACTCCTCACCCTCACTCACTCCCCCCTCCACAATCACACCTCCCACCATACCCTCCACCAATTCCATACCCTCACCACAAACCCCCCACTCACTCATGGCAACCTCATCTCCTACCCCAGCACTCGCCCGCCGCACTACCACCACCGGACGTGCAGGCCACCCCCAGGAGACCCCCAGTCGCCCCACCACATCACCAACACTGCACAACACCCAACACCACCCCTGCACTCACTCAAATTTTACCCGCACACAACCACTCCCCAACCACCTCTGACACCAAACCACGCACCAGCCCCTCACCCACCACCACCACCACAACTTCACGTACTCCACCACCAAGACAATCAACCACCCCCCCTCGCTCAGCCGATGCACCATGTGGCCCCACCACATCACCACCCACCACCACCCCTACACCCACGCAGTTTCCCCCCACACACACCCCATGTACCAGCCCCTCACCCACCACCACCACCACAACTCCACGTATTCCACCACAAAGACAATCAACCACCTGTCCATACCCAGCCTCCTTACCACATGGCCCAAGCTCCTCACCACCCACACCCGTCCTCACCACTACCAGATCCAGCTGGCTCTCCCACCCATCAGCTAGATACACATCCACACCCTTACCTACACCCGTCCTCATCACCGCTGCTACCAGATCCAGCAGGCTCTCCTGCCCACCAACTAGATACACATCCATACTCTCACCCACACCCCCTACGCCCCCAACACCCACCAAACCAACCACCTCCACCGGTTCCTGGCGACCCCCTAAAATCCAGGTTGCCTCACCCGTCTCCAGCCTTCAGCCAGGTGACGTCGACCACTCACCACCTCCAGAAATGAAGATACGTTGAGTGACCTGAACCCCTGCCCAGGGGAAACACCAGCATATCCAAAGGACACCTCAACGCCTCCTTTGAAGACACCACAGACCTCCACACTCCACGTCACCTGCACCCAGCACCAGGGACCCTATCGACCTGCCCACCACTGGACCACTCTCCTCCGCCACCTCACACTGGCCCACCGGACCACCACCTCAGACACCTTCCACCTCCAGCCATGGGGATGTGACTTCTTCCCCACCAACGGTGGTGAAGTGCTCACCCCTACGGGAAGCCCAAGGAGGGGTGTTGCAACACCCATCCCACAGAGGACCCACGTCCAGGGTGGTGAAATACCCACCCATAGGAGAAGCCATGTGTAAGGTTGGTCAGCCTAGTTTTTATGCCCTGTTCCTTTTGTTGTGTAGTCTAGTTCCGTGCCCGGATGCACAAACGGCCTGAAGGCTACACACGGCCTTAAGTCGGGTAGTTTAAGGCCGTAGGTCGCTAAGGCCCATGCACGAAGCACCAGCAGGAGGGTAAGCCTCGGTAAGGCCGCCTCAGCCGCTGAGGCTGGGTCGGAGCAGCCTTACCATATTGAGACCCGTAAATAAAGTAACTCCGATTTGATAGTCTCTGTAGCACAAACCGGACCCAACTTGTTATTGTTTGCCTCGGCATGGAGTTGATGGTTACCTGTGAACTAGATCATGCTTTGCAAAGGGATGGAGGTTTCTTGGAGCCACTGAGCCCCTGTAACACAAATGATGAACATGTATTGAGACAATATCGCCTCCCCAGGAGCGAATTCCTTTGTTTAACGGAACTTGAGCTTCATATTGGGAGTGTCACGTTACACTGCCATGCCATTCTTGCCTACACAACAATTTTGGGCAACCCGGAGGTTCTACACTAGTGGGAATTTTCAGTCTTGTTGGAGGGTGGTATTCATGAGTCAAGCATATGCAAAGTGATATCATGTGTGACAGATACTTTATACAGAAAATGACTGAGAAAAATTAAGATGCCCAGTGGTTTGCTGAGAAGGACAGAGACGAGGGCCACAGAATAAATAAATTTCCTGAAGTATTTGGGATCCCATGGGAAGGGAGGGGAAGAATACATCCCCAGTATCCGTGCTTGTAAGGGGCAACTAAAAGGGGCCTTTTTGTCTCCAGTCTTTCTTTTCTTACTGTCCTCTTCTGTCTTCCATTCTACCCCCTTTTCTTGATGTTTGTGTGTTTCTTATGGTCTTTATTTTCCCTCTACTATGCCATGCAGCCATATTATGGATTGGTGATAATTTATCATTATTCCTAACTTCCTAAAGTGCTTGGAGCAATAGATTGAACCCAAATACCAATTAAGGCCCCAGATCACAAAGAACATGTATTTGTCAGCCGCAAACGGTTTCATTCACTGGCTGTGCAAGTTGTTTGTGACTGCAAGAAAATGATAATAAACTGTAATTACAGATATCCTGGCACCACACACGCTGCCTATATCTGGGCCAATTCTAACTACCAAAGATCTAAACCAAGGTGTCTATGGTGACATTTTTATGCCAGGTAATTGTGGTTGCTGATTACTTTGTTTAAAGTTAGACAATGGTTAGGTAAAACATGACAAACATAATAAGTTCCCATTCATATTGCTATTTTATTTCTTTACTTCTAAACACTCTCATCTTACAATGTTTTAAAGGTTGTGTGGGTGTATTGCTTTCATCACTAATACTGGGACGTCTTGTCATTGCACCCGACATTTTCAATTAATTACAGGCACTTCACGTGCTTATCCTTGACTGTTGTGTTTTTGTTACCGGCATTGTGTGAAATAAGGTATTCTATAGAACGCCTAGGAATTCTATAGAATGACCAACATTTTTTGGCAAAGTTTGAAATAAGTTTATTTCATTCTGACTTTATGTATTTTACCTAACCTGGGTCTTTAATAGAATGCATAGGTATTCTGTAGAATGTCTAACATTTTTATGGCAAAGTATAATGTAATAAACAACAGGGGGTTAGGCTGGGATAATGTAGGTTGTTAGGTTAGGTTAATTTAGAAGAACGTTATGTTAAGCACTTACCAAAATTAACCTAACCTAACCTACCATAATCGAACTTAAACGTAGCCCAGACCATCCCAGCCTAAAACTAACCGCAGCCAAAATTAACCTAACGTACTGAAATGACTGAGTTCATAGTTTGCCGGTTTGCTGCAGTTTGGTCGTTTCTCACGTTGCCTAAAATAAACACGGTAATCTACAGAATATCAAGGAAATGTGTACAGATGATTTTATCTTATACCTTGGCTTGAAGTTTACCTAGGCGTTCTATACAGTGACGGGTTTCCCACTATGATGGTGACACAAACACTCCTCTCGCCTCTCACCCCCAGCTGATTCATGAAGGTCTGTGATTGGCCCAGTGTTTGTGTTCTGCCATCTGATTGGTCGGCAGGGTCGCAGCTGACGCACTAGATTTCCCCCAAAACATTCTCTACAGTTAAGGCCAGCCTTAGCTAAACTTAAGTCAGCCCTAAGACAAGGCAACGGGTCGTCGTGCATGGGCCTTTGAGGTAGCCGTAGGGCCGCCTTTAATATTTCATATAAGGCCAGCCTTAAGGCTGCCATCCGACGGAGTTTTGTGCATCCCAGCCCCGGTCTCGAAAGAGAACCCCAGCTCAGTAGCTGATGTTCTTAGGATAAGAGGTCGGCCTAAGAACAGCAAGCATAACACAGATGATACTGTATTATTAAGTAAAGATGAAAGGGAATTGCAAGGTCTGTGAATGAGTTTGGAACAGAGTGTATGAAATGAAATCTAAAGGTAAATGTAGGGAAGAGTAAACTATGGTCTTCGAGAGAAATGAAGTTATGGAATGTACAGTGAGTTTGGATGAGAAGGAAATGGAAAATGTGAGTGCATTTACATACTTGGGTAGTGTGATGGGTAAGGATGAAAGTTTAGAGGATGAAGTGCATGAAAGGGTACTACAAGGAAGAAAGGTTTTTGGTTCTTTGAAAGCAGTATTAAGAAATAGAGAAGTGAGAATAATAACAAGAAAAAAAAAAGTCACTGCATGACCATATTGTGACACCAACCCTAATGTGTGGAGACGAAGCTTGGACCTTGTTGGACGAACACAAGTCAAGAGTGAGAGCTGTGGAAATGAATTATTTGAGAGGAGCACGTGCAGTTATGTGGAGAGACAGACTAGCAAATTTGGAAGAGAAGGAGAATTGGGGTGGGGATGTGAATGTGATAGAAAGTGTTAGGAGAAATACACTGAGGTTGTTTGGCCATATGTTGAGGATGGAGGCCAAGAGACTAATGAGGAGAGTGTATGTGAGCAAGCTGGAGGGGGGGCAGAGGGAGAGGGAGGCCGAGGATGAGATGGAGTGGAGAGGTATATGAGAGAGGGCTATGTGAGCTGGGGGGAGGTCAGGGAAATGGGGGGTGACAGGGCAACATGGACACAGTCAATTTGTGGCCACCCCTTACTGGATTAAGGCATCTGGCTATAGATAGATAGATTTCGAACTCTGGGTAAACTACGAGGATTGCAGACTTTCTATTAACACTGTATTATTAAAGTATGACATGTTAACCCGCCGACTCCCATTGACGTATAACTGCGCTTGAACATTTTGTTATTGTGACTCCCGTTGATGTATATAAACGTGCTGCAATTGCAAGGTCCGTCATTTACACAATATTCGACTTTCATGTGTGATTTTTGCTACGTATACAGGGGACACCTTCCTCTACATGATGCCAGGTGGGGACAATGCCTTACCATGTGTGACCTCCCTCCCCCTGCACGGCATTGTCTCGGCAACTCACCTGTTACCAGTGACCTAGCCGTTAACCCACCGCATGCCAGTGCCGTTTTAAAACGGTCTGACATAATTCCGTGGCCAGTGCCGTTTGAAAACGGTCTGACATAATTCCGTGGCCAGTGCCGTTTGAAAACGGTCTGACATAATTCCGTGGCCAGTGCCGTTTTAAAACGGTCTGACATAATTCCGTGGCCAGTGCCAGTGCCATTTTAAATGGTCTAAAATAAAAAAAAATCGCTGTGACTGCATTTTTCAAGATTTGCAGGTAAAAATTGGCAGGCATGTAAGATAATTGTTCCTCTACCATGCCTCAGGCTGTCAAGGCCATACACTCACTCGCTCCCCCCCTCACGCTCACTCTGCCTGTGTGCCTCACCCAGTGCTGTACATAGTGAAGGCATTTTGTAAATATTTTCATGTAAGTGTAAGTTGTAAATATATTCTTGTAAGTGTAAGGACTATATAGTGAAGTCAAGTTGTAAATACCTTCTTGTAAGTGCCAGGACTGTACGTAATGAAGTCAGGTTGTACCTATCTTCAAGTAAGTGTAAGGTAATGCATTCACAGTGAGAAAGACACGCAAATTGTGATAGATGCTGAAGTAATAAGTAATCAGAAAAGTGTACTGAACATTGCTATACCTTCCCAGCATAAATACCCGAGTATACCTTACATAGAAAATGGCTTTCTCTCACCTACGTGGTGAGTGTGAGAGAGCGGCTATACCTGTACCCGAGTATGCAGGACTCAATAAAACTCATTTCCGAACCTTGGTGAGCATTTTACCCCCCCCCCATCCCAACTGATTTTCCACCACTGACTCCCCCTAAACCCGACCAATTTTGGAAACAAAAAATTTTGGCTCAGACCTCCACTTTTGGTGAGAAACATCGAAATTTCATAGAGAAATCACTCACCTGAGGTTTATAATACTCAGTACAGGTAGCAGTTCCCCTTACCTTACTGGGTTTTCTATCAGGCTGGCTCCAAAGAAAACGAAAAGGAGGGTAACTATTCGTCACCACTCATAAACGGTATTTATTTATTTATTTGGTACGAATTTATATGTAGTACGAGAGTATATTGGTTATCACTCAGTAATATAGGCAATATAAGCATTGTTTCACTCACCAAACACATCAACATACCTGACCTTTTGTGGCGACATTACCTGATCATCATTTCTGACTGTTTCTTCCTCTAATGCTATGTAAACTTTGTCCTCCACATTGTCATTGATTGGGGAATCACTCTGGCCCTGAATTTCTTACCGTGGCACGACATGTCTTTACTGGCCAGGTCGCTGGTAACAAGTGAATTGCCGAGACAATGGCGTATGGGAGGGAGTGAGATCATGCGGGGTAAGGCATTGTCCCTGCCCTGCATCTTGTAGAGGAAGGTGTCCTGTGTATACATACCAAAAATCATGCGCAAAAATTGAAAATTGTGCAAATTAGGGACCTTGCAATTGATACGTGTTTATATAAGTCAACATGCCTGACAATGACAAAACGTGTGGACGTATATATACGTCATTGGGATGCGGCGGGTTAATGGTGAAATTCGTTGTTTCCACATCAAAATCTATCATTTTAGTCACCCCCCAAAAAGGTCGAGAAATGGCCGGCAGTGGGGTGATCCATAGGGCTAAAAATAGCCGGCATGCAGCGGGTTAAAGACATGTCGCTCCATGGTACGAAATTCAAGGCCAGAGTGATTCCCCAATCAATGACAATGTGGAGAACAAAGCTTACGTAGCATTAGAGGAAGAAACAGTCAGGAATGATGATCAGCAAATGTCGCAAATAAAGGTACAGTATGTTGATGTGTTTGGCGAGTG
Organism: Coenobita brevimanus; assembly: GCF_032717465.1. Lineage (NCBI taxonomy): Eukaryota > Metazoa > Arthropoda > Malacostraca > Decapoda > Coenobitidae > Coenobita > Coenobita brevimanus. The sequence continues at coordinate 34,682,700 of NC_137054.1, forward strand.
AAACAATGCTTATATCGCCAATATTACTGTGTGAAAACCGGTATACTCTTGTACTACATATAAATTCGTACCAAATAAATAAATACCTATTATGAGTGGTTGTACCCCTGTACAAAAATAAAAGTGAGTGAAGCAAGTGCAAGAATTATCGTGGCATAAATTTACTGAGTGTGGTAGTAAACGTATATGGAAGAATTATTATAGAGAAAGTAAAAGAGATATCAGAAGTCCTAGTGAGTGATGACCAGAGTGGCTTTAGGAGTGGCAGAGGATGTGTGGACCAAATATTTGCAGTGAGACAGATAATAGAGAAAGCTTGTGAGAAGGACCATAAGGTATTTATGGCATTCATGGATCTGGAAAAAGCATATGACAATGTGGATAGAGAAGGATTGTGGAAAGTTTTGCGCATGTACGGTGTAGAGGGTAAGCTGTTAGGTGCCGTCAAGAATTTTTATGGTGGTAGTGAAGCATATGTAAGGGTTAAGGGGGATCTAAGTGAATGGTTCACGATCGGTGTGGGTGTGCGACAAGGCTGTGTGATGTCCCCATGGTTGTTTAATATATATATATGAATGGGGTGATGAGAGAAGTAAAAACACGAGTAATGGAGAGTGAGATGGCGTTGGTAATGAATGGTGATGGATGGAATATCTCAAATTCGTTGTATGCTGATGATGCAGAACTGCTTGCAAGTACCGGACAAGAACTTGGTAGGCTAGTACAGAGTTTTACTGATGCCATGAGAGTAAATGCAGAAAAGAGTAAAGTGATGGTTATTGAGAAAGAAGCTGACTCTCAGCATGATGTAACAGTGAATGGAGAGAGACTGGAATTGGTGAGAGTTCAAATACCTGGGTACAGTGATAGTAAAAGGGAGGAAATTGTGCAAAAAAAGTTGAAAGTAGAGTGACACAAGGAAGAAATGTTGCTGGTGCAATGAAGGCCTTGATAAGAAACAGAGGCTTGAGTGTTGCAGCTGCATGAGGCTTACATGAAGGAGAGTTAGTGCCAACTTTAACATATGGATGTGAGACTATGGTGTGGCATGAAAACGAAAAGTCAAGAGTAAGAGCAGTGGAGATGGGACTGCTAAGGAATGTATGTGGAGTACAGAGGATGGACAGGATACAAAATAATGCGATTCATGAAAGATGCAGAGTGAGGAAGTCAGTGGACACCTGAATCGGAGAGAGTGTACTGAGATGGTATAGTAATATGGAGAGAATGGATAACAATAGAGTGGTGAAAAAGGTATATCTGAGCGAATTCAAAGGAGGGAGGAGGCGAGGTAGGCCAAGGAGAAGGTGGAGAGATATGGTGAATGACTGTGTGAGGAAGAGAGTTTTGGAAGTTGGTGAGGCTAGTGAACTGACAGGAGATCGAGCTGGCTGGATGAATGTTGTAAGGAGAAGTGCATGATGAGGGATTATGGCACCCCTTTTTAACGTGGCAGCATCTGGACTGACTCTATCGGATACGATTATGTGAAGCTACAGAACGTGGTGAATGTTTTTTGGCGTATCCGATAGAGCCAGGATTCTGGGGGCTTGAATGATGAGTGAATGGAAGCATGGCCCATTGGAGTGGACAAATTTGGGCTGTCTGGACATTGCTACTCCTCACCCTGCCCTAGGGTGGGAAAGGAGGTCCGGATGATGATGATGATGATGATGATGATGAGTGGTTTGGAATTGTTACCCCTTCCATAGAACATGTTTTCTCTGGAGCCAGGTCCTTCCATAGAACATGTTTTCTCTGGAGCCAGGTCCCATACGAAACACAGCCGGGTGAGGGTATTGTTACCTTTATCGGCATTTTAAAGCTCAGGTGAGCGATTTCTCTATGAATTTTCGATGTTTTTCATAAAAAGTGGAGGTTTTAGCCAAAGAAAAAAAAAATCGAAAATCTGCCGGGATTTGGGGAGGTCATTGGTTAAGGATCTGCCAGGATCTATCTATCTATCTATCTATTGCCAAAGGCCTCAATCCCGTTCGGGGTGGCCACAAACAAATCGCCTCCACGTCGCCCTGTCCCCCGCCATTTCACTGCCCTGCTCCCAACTCACACCCCCCTCTCTCATATACCTCTCCACCCCATCCCTCCATCTCATCCTCGGCCTCCCCCTCACTCTTCCCCCCTTTACCTCACTCACATACACTCTCTTCGTCAGACTTTCACCCTCCATCCTCTCCACATGGCCAAACCACTTCAGTGTATTCCTCCTAACGCTTCCTATCACATCCACATCCACACCACAATGCTCCTTTATATCCTTTACCTTCCACTTATATTTTACCATATTTTTAACAAAGTACGACAGTTTTAGATTACTTGTCATTGTATTTCTTTATGTCTAGTTAATATTTTCTTTTATACTGTTGCTTAAGAGTATGATCATTTTAGACCGTATAGTATATCACACTACTTCTGTATAATATGGAATGTTAGATTCTCTGAGGAAGAGATTGGAGGTTGTCACATAACCTCCCATCCCTCAGTTTCAGAACCTTATTGATAATTTACTTTAGTGACCAGTCTACAGATGATGGACTTTAATAATCTGTGTTATTATGTAAAATATGAAAGTGATAAGTTGCTCTGGACTTTCAGGAAAATAGCAATTGTATCAGAACGTGTGATTTCTGATAATATTTTTCTGGCTATCCACATATTAATTTGGGTAAATTAGAAAAGTGTGAAACAGACGTTCTGATTTTCGAACAGTGTTGACAGTTTCGTTGAAACCTTTCCTATTCACTTCTACCATCTTCAGTTCTAAATCTGCATTGTACCGTTCCAATATACGAGGATTTCTCTGCAGAAATTTCAGACCTCCATGGTGTTGTTTCCACTTTGATGTATTACTAATGTTATTAGTGGCTTGTGTGACTTGTGTGAGGACTGTTTGCTGTTGAAATGTAAGTATCATGAACCATAGTAGTGGTTCATAATAGGGATCGCCCAGGAATTTGCTGAAAACCCTAATAGAACAGTCACCTATAAAACATCTAAGAAATCAAATTTATTCTTGAAACAACATCCAGAGAGCATTGATAATGTGGAAAAGAAGCGTTATAAGAAAGTTTGGTACATTCAAAATTTGCCAGTTTGTTCATATTAATATTATTCATATTGTTGTTTCACAGGTCAATAAGCAAATCTATTCGGTATTTCGGGATAAAAACTAGCCAGTCGTACTTAGTGGCTCACTGAGCGTGTTCTTGACCTATTTTAAAACACCTCATCGAAAGATGATCATCCACCTTTCGGATGCAGGGGGATTCTTCTACACCATTCCAAGCAAGTGAGAAGCCATTCAAGTTCGGAATTGCCGTCAAGTATCAATAGCGCATCACCAGCAGCATGACTATATTAAATTTCATATTGTACTATGGTATTACTAAGTGGACAACTCTAGCTAGTATACTACTTATGTGGGCAATGAAGCACCGTTGTGGGAGACGGCCTGCATAATTAATATACACTGGCGCGATTTTACACAATTACATTATTTTTTAAGTCAAGGCTTTAGTTAACTTTTTTTTAGTTCATCCGTGAAGTCTCAGCAGGCTTGTATGTAGACATTACGTAAGACAACTGAAAAGCTTGGGTTTGTTCTTTGCACACTAATTGGAAGTGACCACGCTGTGATATGGTGACCATTTCTTAAAGCGAACTAATGCCAAACTTGGATCAGTTTTTCAACGTTATTGGAATTCATTGTGACAGTAACCATCTCACGAGTCAACTGATGGGGGATGCAGAGGAGGAGGGAGAGGAAGACGTGTGTGTGTGTGTGTGTGTGTGTGTGTGTGTGTGTGTGTGTGTGTGTGTGTGTATTTACCTAGTTGTGATATACAGGAAATGAGCAACGCTCGTGGGGTCCCGTCTTTGTTTCTCAATAAGTCAAATTTTGCTTTAAACTCATTTAAGTTTCTAGACTGGACAGTCTCTTTGTTCAGGCTAATCCACAGGTCTATGCAAATATAAGGAAAACTATATTTCTTGATATCCTTCAAGCAGCTTGGCTTCCCAGTTTCATGCCGTGCCCTCTTTGTTACTCTCTTATCCCATACAAACAGATCTTCTCTATGAATTTTATCTACTCCCATCACGGTCCTGAACACTGCAATCATGTCGCCCCTCTCTCTCCTTTCCTCTAAGGAAGGCAAATCCAGTTTTTCCAGCCTCTATCTGTACGACAGATCTGCCAGACTGGGGACCAGCTTGGTTGCTGTTCTCTGTATTCTCTCAGTCTTGTTTATATCTTTCTTTTTGTGTGGCGACCACACAACTGCTGCATATTCTAACCTGGGGCGGACCATGGCCACTATCAATATTTTCATCATCTCCTCATTCATGTAATGAAATGCTAATGTTAGTCAAGAGTTTATTCATCTCTCAAACTGTCTTGTTAATATGTTTTTCAGGTGACAAACTATCCTAGACCAGCACTCTCAAATCTTTCTCTTCTCTCACTTTTGTGATTGGTTCATTACCCATCAAATAATTCAGTGATGGCCTCCTGGTACTTTTACCCATTTCCAATATTTTACATTTCTTTCCATTAAATATCATTTCCCACTTCCTGCTCCAATCATGTATCCTATCCAGATCCTCCTGCAGCATTTTACAGTCCTCCTCATCGTCTACCTTCCTCAAGATCTTTGCATCATCAGCAAACGTACTTGCATAACTATTCACTCCATCTACCATATCATGTGCGTAAATCAGGAACATTACTGGTGCCAACACAGAGCCCTGTGGGACTCCACTTGTTACTTCCCTCCATCCAGACATCCTGTCCTTTATTACTGTCCTCATTTGTCTGTCTCTCAAAAAGTGTGTGTGTGTGTGTGTGTTCTTACCTAATTGTATCTTTACAGGAATGAGTCAAGCTCGTACTGTCCCGTGTCTTAAACCATATTTATCGTACATATCCTTAAATTTGCGAATTGTTTTGGCACACACTATTTCATTCGGTAGTGCATTCCACTGATCAATTGCTCTGTTTGTGAAACTAAATTTCCTTACGTCTTTATCACCTCTCTTCTTATGCAGTTTTTTGCAGTGTCCTCCTGCTGATGCTTCCCTATATGTTAAGTAATCATTTATGTCTATTTTCTCCTTCCCTAATATGCATTTATACAGCATTATCATGTCACCTCTTTTCCTTCTCTCCTGTAGTGTTGGTAGATTCAGTATATTTAGTCTTTCTACGTAGCTTAGATCTCTTAAGCTTGGTATCCATCTTTTAGCGGCCCTTTGAATTTTTTCAATCTTGTCTATGTGTTTCTTGAGATGAGGACTCCAGACTACTGATGCATACTCCAGGGTTGGTCTGATGAATGATGTTATTATCCTTCTTAGCATGTCTTCATTTATGTATGTGAATGCTATTCTCATATTTGCAAGCAGTGTATACATGTTCCGTACCTTCTCACTGATGTGGTCAGCCGGAGATAGTCTGTTATTGATAATCTCACCTAGGTCCTTCTCTCTTTCTGATGTGTGTAGGGTTTTATTTCCTAACGTATAATCCCAATCACGTCTTTTTCCACTTATACCAAACTTGATTACATGACACTTGTCCACACTGAATTCCATTTGCCATGTATTACTCCAATCATGAAGTTTATTTAACTCTTCTTGTAGCTCTTTACAAGAGTCTGTGTTAGTAATTCTCCTTTGTATTCTTGCATCATCTGCAAACATATTTAGATAGCTTTCATTTCCAGTGTTACTGTCTATATCATTTATATACACTAAAAACATGATTGGTGCCAGCACTGAACCCTGTGGTACTCCACTAGTCACTTCTTTCCATGATGAGTAGTTTCCCCTTAGTACTGTTCTGATTTCTCTTTTTATGAGAAAATCTTGCATCCAACAAAACAGTTTGCCTCGAATTCCTCCTTGATGGTACGGTTTCCATAAAAGTCTTTGGTGTGGTACTGTGTCAAATGTTTTCTTGAAATCTAAATAGATACTATCCACCCATCCTTCTCTTTCCTGTATTGTGTCTGTTACTCTGTCATAGTAGCTCAACAGATTAGTAACACATGATTTTCCTTTTCTGAAACCAAACTGTCTTTCTGTTATCATATTGTGTTCTTCTAGATGTTTTACCCAAGCTTTTCTTATAAGCTTTTCTAATACCTTGCTTACAACACTGGTTAGTGATACAGGTCGGTAGTTGAGTGGATTTTGTCTATTCCCTTTCTTGACTAAGGGGACAATATTTGCTTTCTTCCAAATATCAGGTAGTTTACCTTGACTCAATGATGTCGTGAAAATTAAAAATAATGGTTTACTTAACTCCTTTGCACATTCTCTTAGCACCCAACATGATATTTCATCAGGGCCATTTGGTTTTCCTCTGTCTAATTTACTTAACTCCTCCTGTATTACTTTTTCTGATATTTGTATATCTGGTAGTATGTGTGGACATGCATGTTCCACATAGTCCCTCTCAATTTTTTTTTTCTTCTGTAAAAACTGATTGGAAATTCCTATTTAGTGCTTCACAAATATGTTTCTCTTGTGTATAGGTGATTCCCTCGTCCGTAATGGATTATATTATATCTATTACTTTGGTTTTGCTTCTGATGTTGCTGTAAAATAGCTTCGGTTGATCGCTACTTTTATTTATTATAACCTCCTCAAACTGTTTTTGGGCTTCCCTCCTTATTCTTGTATAATCGTTTCTTGCCCGTTTGTAATTATTTGCCCTTTCACTATTGTGTCTTCTGTATCTATTCCACAACAAATCTCTTCTTTCTTTTGATTTTTTACATTCTGTATTGAACCATTTCTGTATTTTCTTATCTGCTTCCTTGTGCTGTGGGATGTACTTCTGGATTCCTATTTCATAAAATTCACAGAATTTTTTATATACAGCATTTAAATCTTGTCCTCTAAGCTCATTTTCCCAATCAACTTCTAAGAAATACTTCTTTAGATCATGATAATGTCCCTTTTTAAAGTTTAGGCTCTTTTTGTAACTTTCATTGCTGTTAACTATGTCATATGCTATCCTGAAGTTATAATTTAGTACTGCATGATCGCTTTTGCCGAGTGGAGGGTGATATATTAAGCTGTCAATATCATTTTCTTGCCTAGTAAATATGAGATCTAGCACTGAAGGTACATCGAGTCCTCTTTTTCTGGTGGTTTCCCTCACATGTTGCGTTAGGAAAAACTCTTGCACGAGATCCAGGAGCTTTTGGTCCCAACAGCTTTCTTGGCTAATTATATCTAGAGCATTCCAATTTATATTTGTATTAAAATCTCTAGTTAGTATAATTTTTCCGATTTCTCTTCCATTTTATGTAGTAATGCTCTTGAACTCTGAATTGTACTCTCTGCCAGGTCCTTATATTCGTCTCTTTCCCATGTGTTTGATCTGGTTGGCATGTACAGATTGGCTTCAATTACTTTCCCTTCAGATGTATTGATCTCTACTGCAATCAGTTCTACTTGTGAGGGTATATCTAGTTTTATTTCATTGACTTTTAGATTTTTCTTAGTTAATATTATAATTCCTCCTCTTTTTTTTAAGTTTCTACCTCTTCTCCATATATTATATTCCTCTAGGTTTAGTATGTCATTGGATATCCTTGCTGTTAATTTTGTTTCAGTTAGGCATAATATATGTGGTTCATTTTCTCTGACATAATCATTCATCTCTAATAATTTAGATACCATTCCATCCAGATTTGAGTACATCAACTTTATCATCTTGTTTATACCGGTATACTTGGCATGACATGGTTCTACTACCTTCCTCCTTTTTATTCCCTCCTGTTTATGTACCACTTTCGTACCTGCAATCCTATTACTTTGTAAAAAAAAAAAAAAAATGTGTTCTCCTCTTCTGATCTTCCCTCGTTTTTTGTTTTTGCTTCCTTCCTCTTCTCTTTCAGTAATTCCAGTTCCTCTTGTGTTAGGCATCTTTTTATCCATACATTTTTTAACTCCTCTTTTTCCATAAGATTCTTTGCATTTTTTAGTATCTCCTCCACGGTGTTTACACTCTGGAAAGTTACCTTTAGAGGTCTTGACTTGCTTTTCTCGTATTTCCCTAACTTTTTGTGTTCCTCTATGTCTTTACTACAGATTTCCTCTGATACTTCTTTCAATAAACTCATTACATTTGCCATCTCCTTTTTGTCTCTTGAGATCTTGTTTTTTACTTCTTCCTCTTCTATACCAGTGATTACTATAGATTTGTTGATATCTACTGAATCTCTGACTAACTTTGGATTGTTTTGGATTATTCTTTTCACTTCCTTTTTAATGTTTTTTTCTTCCACCCTTGTTTCTAACTCTTTCTTTACTTTCACCATTTCAGCATATGTGGTTTCCACATAATTTTTGTAGCTTTGCACAGCTTCATTCACCTGTGTTATCTTCTCCTCAATATCACTGCTCTGGTCTATCAGACTGCTTACTTGCCTAATTGTCTCTGTATAATTTTGTAACTCTTCCATAATACTCTCGTGGTTGACTACTGTAATTGCCATTTCACTCATTTTCCTCCTAAGTGTACTCAATTCCACTGTTAGTTCACATATGGTTGTCTTTCTTGTTGACCTCCCTTCCTAGGTTTTCTAATTCTTCCTTTTGCAAGTGCATCTGCTTCTTTATTCCATCAATTTCATTCTGGAAAGCCATCTCCAGTTTGTTTACACGTTCAACCAGTTTATTGTGAGTCTCCATTTCAGCCAGCTTGGTAGAAATCATCATCTTGCTTTCTACCTTTATCCCTTTTCTTTTCCAAATTTGCTTTACTAAAGTATGTGGCCATTTTGCAATACTAAAAGCACAGAGTACTTACATTCCCTGGGGCAGTTGTAGTCTAAACAAACAATCAGCTGACTGAGCGCATTCTTTCGCTACTCGGTTCTCTTTTCTGTTTGAACAAGTCTTGTTTAAACTTCTTCTTATTCTTTTTTTAAATAATAAAAAACCATTTAGTCTAACCTGGTACAGAGCTTGACTCATTTAAAGATACTAACTTAGGTAATGCCACTGGCCGTGCTGGCTCGGTATGGAGCGCTGTCGGCCCACATCTGTTCTCCTTGGTAGCTGCTGCTGCTGCTGTGTGTGTGTGTGTGTGTGTGTGTGTGTGTATCTCGCTGCAGTCACCCACTTAAGTCACCAACAAATGAACCCAGATGATGGAATAAAAATCTAGTTTTGTCCAGACGGTAACTTACTCTTAAATAATCTCAGACGTCTTCAAGCTCAGTCAAAGGCTGAAAAGTCTCATTTTCTTGAGCTGCAGTATGCTGACAACTGTGCTGTTCTTGCACATACCCCAGAGGCCCTGCAATAGAGTCTCACCATTGTCTCGAACATACACCATGCTGTGGGGCTCCGTATAATTACTGATAAAACGGAAATAATATAAAAGAGAAACAACCCATTAGAGACTCATGGATTTCAGATAATAGAAAATGTAAAACAGGTGAAGAATTTTCCTTACCTTGGAAGTGTGCTCACAGATAAACGAAACATGATGCAGAAGTCCTTACACGGATCAATCACTCATCAGCCTTTTTTGGATGTCTTATATCCAGAGTCTTTGAAAACACCAACTTTAGAATCGAGACGAAGGTATCAGTATATACGGTTGTATGCCTCTCCACCCTCTTATATGACACTGAATCCTGGGCTTCTTATTAACGTCACATCAAACAGATTGAGTCGTTTCACAGCCAATGCTCTCATTGCATCCTAGGGCTCACATGAGAGGATAAAGTCCCTCATTCTCAAATTCTCCAGCAGGCAAAGTCAACCAGCTTAGAAACCATTCTGGCCAAAAAAACAGCTGCGATGGGCTGAACATGTGTTCCACATGCCTGAACATCACCTTCCCTGTCAGGTTCTGTATGGCCAACTCCCTGCAGCCCTCTGCAACCCAGAGAGACAGAAGAAAATATATAAAGGCGATATAAGGACAACTCTGAAGAAATGCATCATACCAAAAGATCTTGAAACCAATACCTCTGACAGAAACAATGGAGAGCCCTCTGCAGAGATGGAACCGTTCATCTCCAAGAATCTCGGAACCTGGCCAGAGAGGCACAACCAAAACAGAGTTCCCCCAGTAAACCCGGACATGGCATGCCTACTGTGTGGCAAAGTTTCTGGGTACAGGATTGGTTTGCACAGTCACACACGTTGGCACAAAAGATGATGAGAGTATAGTAGACGTTGTCTTCTGTAGCAGGACAGCTTTAAATAAGTTCGTGTGTGTGTGTGTGTGTGTTCTTATCTAATTGTATCTTTACAGGAATGAGTCAAGTTGGTACTGTCTCATGTCTTAAACCACTTTTATCGTATATTTATGAATTGATTTGGCACAGACTAATTTTCATTTGGTAGTGCATTCCACTGATCAATTGCCCTATTTGGGAAACTAAATTTCCTTACGTCTTTATCGCCTCTCTTTTTGTGCATTTTTTTGCAGTGTCCTCTTGCTGATGCATCGCCATAGGTTATGTAATCATTTATGTCTATTTTCTCCTTCCCTGAAATGCATTTATATAGCATAATCATGTCTCCTCTTTTCCTTCTTTCTTGTAGTGTAGGTAGATTCAATTTTTCTAGTCTTTCTCCGTAGCTTAGATCCCATAAGCTTGGTATCCATCTTGTAGCGGCCCTTTGAACTTTTTCAATCTTATTTATGTGTTTTTTGAAATGAGGACTCCAGACTGCTGACGCATACTCCAGGGTTGGTCTGATGAATGATCCTATTGTCTTTCTTAGCATGACTTCATTTATGTACATGAATGCTATTCTCATATTTGCAAGCATTCCGTACCTTCTCACTGATGTGGTCAGCCGGAGATAGTCTGTTGTTGATAATCACACCTAGGTCCTTCTCTCTTTCTGATGTGTGTAGGGTTTTACTTCCTAACTTAAAATCCCAATCCGGTCTTTTTCCACTTTTATAAAACTTGATTACATGACACTTGTCCACATTGAATTCAATCTGCCATGTATTGCTCCATTCATGAAGTTTATGTAATTCTTCTTGTAGCTTTTTACAAGAGTCTGTGTTAGTAATTCTTCTTTGTATTTTTGCGTCACCAGCAAACATATTTAGATAGTTTTCATTTCCAGTGTTGCTATCTATGTCATTTATATGCTCTGAAAACATAAATGGTGCCAGCACTGAACCCTGTGGAACTCTGCTACGGTAGTCACTTCCCTCCATATGAGTACTGTTTTCATTTCCCTTTTTTTGACAAACTCTTGCATCCAACAATAGAGTTTGCCTCCGATTCCTCCTTGATGGTAGTTTCCATAAAAGTCTTTGGTGTGGTACTCTGTCAAATGCATTCTTGAAATCTAAATAGATAGTGTCCAGCCATCCTTCTCTTTCCTGTAATGTTTTTGTTAGTCATAGTAGCTCAACAGATTAGTAACACATGATTTTCCCTTTCTGAAACCAAACTGTCTTTCTGCTTTAATATTGTGTTCTTCTAGATGATTTACCCAAACTTTTCTTATTAGCTTTTCTAATACCTTGCTTTCAACACTGGTTAGTGATACTGGTCGGTAGTTGAGTGAATTTTGTCTATTCCCTTTCTTGAATAAGGGAACAATGTTTTCTTTCTTCCAAATATCAGGAAGTTTACCTTGTCTCAAAGATTCCTTGAATATGAAAGATAATGGTTTATTAAACTCTTTTGTACATTCATGTAGCACCCAACATGAAATTTCATCAGGACCATTTGCTTTTCCTTTGTCTAATTTACTTAACTCCTCCTGTATTTCTTTTTCTGATATTTGTATATCTGGTAATATGTGTGGGCATGCTTGTTCCATATCATCCCTCCCAAAATTATTTTCTTTTGTAAAAACTGATTGGAAATTCTTATTTAGTGCTTCACAAATATCTTTCTCTTGTGTATAGATGATTCCCTCATCTGTAATGGATTCTATTGTGTGTGTGTGTGTGTGTGTGTGTGTGTGTGTGTGTGTGTGTGTGTGTGTGCAATTTTAGCATCTGCAATATATTATTCAGCTTCGATGCCTATTCATTATGAGGCCTACTTTAATTATCTGAGGCAATTCCCATGCATTCTTGGCTGTTCAGACATATATAAGTTATCAATTCCCCTTGAAAGACAAATTTCAGCCACTCCAGGGTCTCTCCAGTATTTTCCCATGTTTCACCAGATTCTCCCATCCAGTCTTTTTTTTATTATTTCCAAAGAATCCCACAAAGGTTAAGACAGTTTCA
>NC_137054.1:34697461-34719961 GCF_032717465.1 Coenobita brevimanus
AGGATGGGAGGGAGAATAGAGGGAAAGAAATGGTAATAGAGAGAAAGGAAAAAAGACAAAGAAAGATAATAGTTGGGAGAGACAGAGAAAGAAGGAACTATGCCAGAGAAAGAAGGTGGAGGCAAGAGGTGAGGAAGAGGAAGGGAAGAATGTAAGGATGCGAAGGAGAGAGGAAGGAAGAATGAGGGAGGAAGGAAGGAAATGATGACTGAGGGACTTGAAGAAAGAAGCAATAAATAGGGACTGAAGACTGCAACTGTGGAAGAAAAATAGGCAAGATGGAAAAGGCAAAGATAAGGGAGGTAAAATGGAAGAGAGGTAGGAAGGGAGAGGTAAACAAGAGGGAAACATCTAGCTAGGTGGACGGAGAAGGGAGGGAGAGTGGAAAATATAGGAAGATGGGGGGACGAAAAGGGAGGGTAGATAAGAAAGAGAAGATAAAAGAGAGAAAAATAAGAATGACGAAGATATAGAAAGCGGTGGAAGATGGGAATAAAGATCACGGAGATAAAAAGGGAAATATGAATAGGATCAGGATCTAAAGAAAAATGTCAAGCTATGTATGTGTGTGTCAGTCTGTGCGTTTCGTTCCTTTCATGTTAACGGAATTAGATACAGATTTAATTCTTTTTGAATTACGTCGGGGTAAGTCCAGGGAATGTCTAGATTACTTTTTTTTTTTTTTTTTTTTGACACAGGCTATATGAGTTTGATCTCCGAGGTCATTTGAGGTCACCGGTCGGAGGCCATTTGAGGTCACCGGTACAGTAAATAAGTGGGCACAAATACTGTGCGTTAGTCTGCGAAAGCTGAAATAGAAAGTTCCCGGACCTCTTATAATCCCTCTTCAAAAGCAAAAGAGGTACATGGTCTTTCTGGAGTAGAAAGAAAGATTTAACTAGAACAAATAGGATTAGAGTGTTCGCCTTTTTTGGCCAGGGCAACGCCGGGTACCCCCTGCTAGTGTGTGTGTGTGTGTGTGTGTGTGTGTGTGTGTGTGTGAGAGAGAGAGAGAGAGAGAGAGAGAGATGAAAGGGAGGACAAGAGATGGCCAGAGGAGGTGTTGTTGATGATGTTGTTATAGCAACCAAGTCTTACCCAAGAGTCAGGCAGAAAGGCAAAGACGGAGAAATATAAGACTGAGATGGGGAAAGAGAGAAAAAGCAAAGCAAAGCTGATAGAATAGCAGTCGATGAATGAGGATAGTGAGAGAGGGAGAATAGTGGTAAGGAAAGGGAGGGAGGAAGATGAGAGGCTAAGAGAGTGAGTGAAGGAGGAAGGTGGGGGAGGGGAAAAAGGAAGTAGAAGTTGGAGGGAGTCACTGAGGAGAGTAAAATAGGGAGAGTAAAGGGAATGAAAGAGTAGGAATGAAGGGGGAAGGAAATTAAATGATAATTTAGAAAGAAGGAAAATGAGAAAAAGTAGCAACAAGGAGAGAACCAGGACGAAGAGGGAAGGAAACAATTGTAGACATGAAAATATGGATAAAAGGAAGAAGGGGAGCAGAGGAAAAGAGAGAAGGCAAGGAAGGAAAAATGGAAAGAGAAAGAGTACAGTAGGGATGGAAACAGGAGTGGAACACAGAGACCCAGGCAAAGAAGAAATTAATTTGTGGTGAATAGGAAAGTGGGAGGGAGTAATTTTTGGAATGAGGAATATAGAACAAGGAAAGTAGAGTTAAGGAAAGGAAAGAAGAAAACAAGTTAAGTAAAACAATGAAGAAGATGACACAGGGAATGAAGAGCAAACGAAAGGGAGGAAGAATTTAAGACAACTTAAGGAGAACAGAGGAAAAAGAAAAAAGAGAGGAAGGAAGGAAGGAAGGAAGGAAGGAAGGAAGGGAAAGATAAAAGTAAAAGAGGGAGATTGGAGGAAAGAAGAGTTGGGGAAGTAAAGACGATAGTTAAGAGGAAAGTAAAAGAGGGAGAGTGGAGGGAAGGTGAGGGAGGAAAGGAAACAGAAGTAAAAGAGGGAGAGGATGGAGGGAGGAAGAGAGGAAGGAGAGGAAAAAGAAAAAGTACAAGAAATACAGTACAAAAGAGTACAAAGGGAAAACAGAGGACAGCAAACAGCAACAGTACTATTGGTCATTTCGGGGCTGTTTGCTGCAGAGGAGACCAACTAGTGCCTCTGATATCTAAATATATGAGTTGAAGATTGGGATGGCAGACCTAGAAGGCCTCCGCCTTCCACCAAACCCTCCAGCCGAAGCCCACAGGGAAAAAAAGCGAGAAAGACCACCATGCAGTAAAGAAAAGCTGCCATGAAAATTTTATACAGAAGACTGCACAGAATATGTACCGTATACGAGGTGTACTCCAAAATTTGGGGAATTTGACCATGAAAGAAAAATTGCTTAACCCAACTCCTAGTTTCCGCCGTCTCCTTCCAATGGTCCCCTTGGGCATGTATACAGTGATCAAAGTTTTTTTTTTTTTTTTTTTTTTTTTTTCGAGATTCCATGCATTCCTGGAAGTGTGTGACTGTGTTGAGCAGCTCTTGGGATTCTGCCTGGATCTCCTCGGTCGTGTCAAAACGATGTCTTTTCAGGCGGAATTTGATATTGGAGATCAAGAAAAAGTCGCAGAGGGCGAAATCAGGCGAATAGGAAAGATGGGGACTGACTATTCAGCTTTTGGAAACCAGGAACTGACGAAAAACGAGTGATGTGTGGCCAGGCGCATTGTTGTGGTGGAAAACTCAATCGTTGTTCTTCCACTTGAGTATTGCCAGGGATTCATGGAATCTTGCATAAAACCGTAGGGATCGCTATATACCTGCCCAAGGGGACTACTATATATATATATATATATATATATATATATATATATATATATATATATATATATAGAAAGATAGATAGATAGATAGATAGATATACACTAGCAGGGATATCCGGCTTTGCCAGACGTAAAATGGGAATACTCTAATCCTATTTGTTCTACTTCAATCTTTCTACTCCCAAAAGACCATGTATGAAGAGGGATTATAGAAGGTCATGGGACTTTCTATTTCAGCTTTCACAGACTAGCGCACAGTATTTGTGTGCACTTCTTTACTATTAAAAGTGACCTCAAATGACCTCTAACCAGTGACCTCAAATGACCTCGGATGCCAACCTCACATGGCCTGTCCGAACTGGAGGTCATGTGAGTCCCCATGCCAAAAATTGGGCTGCTGGGTCCAGACGTTCGAGAGGGTATTACTGATGACTTCAAATGACCTCTGACCAGTCACCCAAATGACCTCGGAGGTCAACCTCACATAATCTATGTCCAAACTGGAGCTCATGTGAGACTCCATGCCAAAATTTGAGCTGCAAGGGTACCAGGCCTTGCCCAGGCCAAAAAGGAAAACACTCTAATCCTATTTGTTCTAATTCAGTTTTTCTTCTCGAGAAAGACCATAAACCTGTAATGGTTTTGATGAGGGATAATAAGAGGTCAAGGAATTTTCTATTTCAGCTTTTGGAGACTAATGGAGAGTATTTGTGTGCACTTGTTTACTATTACCGGTGACCTCAAATAACCTCCGACCGGGGACCTCAAATTAACTCAGAGGTCATCTTAACATAGCCTATATCTGAACTAGAGGTCATGTGAGTCTCCATGCCAAAACCTGGGCTGCTGGGTCCAATCGTTGAAGCGTGTATCAACGGTGACCTAGAATGGCCTCCGGCCAGTGACCTCAAATGACCTCGGTCAACCTCGCATAGCCCATGTCTGAACTGGAGGTCATGTGAGTCTCCATGCCAAAAATTTGGCTGCTGGGTCCTGTCGTTCGAGCGTGTATTGGTCACCTCAAATGACCTCTGCCCAATGACCTAAAATTACCTCGGAGATCAACCTTACATAGCCTATGCCCGAACTGGAGGTCATGTGAGTCTCCATACAAAAAATTTGGCTACTGGGACCTGTCGTTCTAGCATGTATTACCAGTGACCACAGATTACCTCAGATTGACCTCGAATTACTTCGGAAGTCAAACTCACTTAACTTATGTCCAAACTGGAGGTCATGTGAGTCTCCATGTAGAATATATATATATATATATATATATATATATATATATATATATATATATATATATATATATATATATATTATATACATATATTTATATATATTTATATATATATATTTATATATATATATATATATATATATATATATATATATATATATATATATATGTATATATATATATATTTTATATAGCTATATTTTATATATATATATATATATATATATATATATATATATATATATATTTTATATATATGTATTTATATATATTTTTTATATATATATATATATATATATATATATATATATACATATTCTTAATATATATATATATATATATATGTGTGTGTGTGTGTGTGTGTGTGTGTCTGTGAGGAAGAAGGAACCAAAGGCTATGAGCCCGCAATAACTGTTCCCTCCGAGAGAAATACAAAATACAAGAGAGAGTCAACTACAAGATCCAATCATTTGGAGATGCCTGGACACACTGTGTTTGAAAGACTGGAGATCATAGGAAGCAGGAAATACGGACAGAGGGAGACAGTTCCAGACTGGGAATAACGGTTAAACCTTGCATTAGAGAGTTGGACAGACAAGGATATATATATATATATATATATATATATATATATATATATATATATATATATATATATGGCTGAGTGCAAGAAGGGCCAATGTCAAAAATTTCTCATATGGAGATCATGGTACACGGGAGCTTGTATAATATAGGTCTTCTAGTGCTACAAAGGCCAATGTCGCCAGTCTTGTGGAAGATGCTATAAAGCAATGGTCTGAGCCAACGTCTGTGCTGAAACAGAGCTACTGTATCTCTGCAAGAAGGGCCAATATGAACATTTGGCCTTCTTGGTGTAAGTAACTGTAGAGTGTAGCTGGTGTCTATACTTTGGCCTTCGTTACGTAACACCCGATGCGTAAACAACAAATTAATGCAGTAACAACAACAACAACAGCAATAACAATAATTATAACAACAACAACAATAATAATAATAATAACAATAATAATATCAGTGTCGCAGAGAACAGACCCGCAAACATGAATACACAACCAACAAGCTAAAGCATGATCAAGTAGGTCCTGTCAGCTCACAGTGTAGCATTTCCCTTTACTTGCATCCTAGTCACCGAGGAATCGGGGTGGCTGCTCAGCGTTTATAGACGTGAAGTGACCAAGGCATTTGTTCACCAGGAAGACGAAGGAATGGATTATAGCGATACAGATGACTCGGTTATTTGTAAAGACTACAGCCGATCTTCTGCTTCAGGTGAATCTAAAGGAGGACAAGAATCCCTCCCAGCTAAAGCAAATAAAGACACAGCACTTGCAGGTATGTTTCTCAGGAAAGAATACAGTTTAAAGTTATCTGACAAAATACTAAGTCACCAAAGCTACATGGCATTTTGAAATACCAGATGAGTAATGTATTGAACATTCTGGAAGCTTATTGGTTGGGCTCTTTGAGAATTTCTGTTCACTTTGGAGAGGATTTATTGGCATATGGTGTGGTGGGATATGCAGTTTTTTCTTTAATATACATAATAATGTATATAATATATATAATAGAGATCGTTCTTTTTTGTTCATATTCATGTTCATGTTTTTTGTTGTAGAGTTCATGTTCATGATTTTGCTGATATTGTATTTCTGACTCTCTTAAAGGGGTGTCTTGTTACCTCTGCAAATTAAGTCTGTACTGTGATCCAAAATTCTATATTAAATATATGAGATGCAATTATCTTTTTTAGTTCTTATAGCCTACTTTGTGGAGATTACGTTGTCTTACATTGTGTTTGCCCTCTAATCATGTCACCTAATATTACTAATTTTTATTTTCTTTAACCAGCAGGTAATGAAGCAGAACGAAAAAGTAATCGATGTAGGAAGAGGATGAGAAATCCCTCATTGTGAAAGAGAAATATTAGAAAAGAGAAGATGCCGAGAGGGGAAGGATACATTTCCACTGCAGGGAAGTCTGTTCCAGCTCAACTTATGAAAAGTACATGCTGTGAAAACTGCCGCAAAAAGTGTTATGAAAAGTTTACCGATGAAGATCGAAGGAGGATATATGAAGAGTATCGAAGTGGAACAACTGAAGCCCCAAACCAGATTATGGGTGGCTTAATACAGGAAGAAAAGAAGAAAACTCAGAGGTAACGGAGAAAAGATGAAGAGGAAAGTGGAAATTTTACACGGCACTATTTTCTTCAACACAGAGCCCCTGAAAAGAAGTTTGCCAAAAAATGTTTTTAGCTACCTTTGGTATTAAGCTTAAAAAGGCTAGAACAATTGCAGAAAAGTTGAGAAGAACAAGTGGGATTATATCACATAATAGAAGAGGGAAACATGGGAAACAGAAGACTATATCCTCAGATGCATTCAACTTGATCAAGAAGCATATAAATAGATTTCCTGCATATAAAAGTCACTATGCTAGGGCTGACTCAGAAAGAAAGTATTTAAATCCAGACCTTACAGTATCTAAAATGTATCGGTCGTAAATGAGTACTGTCAAGAGAACAATACTGTTCCAAAAACGGAAACAACATACAAGAAAGTTTTCAGAAAACACTTCAACCTCTTCTTTCATCACCCAGCCCGGGATACTTGTGAGAAATGTGACACCTTTAAATCATCCTTAATGACTGCAAGTAACGAAGAAAGGGCGCGCACTGAAGAAAAGGCAAAGCACCAACTGGTAGACATGGATTCTGAGTAAAAGCGAGTTGATAAAGAGTATGCTCAGAAAAACAAAGGAATTGTTACTGCATCATTTGATCTACAAAAGGTATTGCCATGCCCAGTGTTGCAGACAGGAGTTGTCTACTACAAAAGGCAACTTGCAGTGTACAATTTAACAATAAATGAAAACAGTGTACTAGGAACTAAAGCACACTGTATTATGTGGAATGAAAATTGCAGGAAGAGGTGGCCAAGAAACAGGATTATGTATAAAGAAATGGATCAATGAGCTGCCAGACGATTTAAAAGAAGTAAGACTTTTTAGCGATTCATGTAGTGGCCAGAACAGAAACCACTTCTGACAGTAATGTTTATGCACGCATCGACATTTAGGGGAATAAATAACACACATTCATTCTTGGAACCTGGCCATACACATATGGAAACGGACAAAATACATGCTGCAATAGAAGAACACGAGAAATTAACTAGTGTCATCATTGAGGTCCCACGTGACTGGATGACATCTATCAGAGCCATCCATAGGAAAAATAAAATACACGAGACACAGATGTATTCACATGATTTCAAGAATTTAAAGAAGCTGTGTCTGAGTGGCAGTCGTCCCGTAAATGATTATAAAGACATCACGGGAAAGCCAGTAAATTGGCTGAAGATAAAGGTAATGAAGTATGATGCCAATGAATTTGGACAAATTACTTGCTGGACAGCTTTTAGGCAAGATGCCACACCTCAGTATTTAGATTTCAGGGGGAAAGTGAGAGGACGAGCACCAATTTGGAATCTTCAACAACTAAAAGACGGACCACGGAAACTTAAACCAAAAAAGCTGAAAGACCTAACTGATCTTCCTCTGATTTCTGCTGGAAGTAGACATTTCTACAAAAACTTACAGGCAATATATGGTGTAGATGATCATTAGTCTATAAATACTGAAAAATGATTCCATAAAATTATTGGAAATCTAGCTAATGGTTCAATTCAGCAATGATTTTTATGAAAAATATATATAATTTTCAAATTTTTGTTTATAAACAATGAAAATATTAACAAAGATAAGGAAACTACACATAAGTAACCTTAATATTCAGTTAAAAACATGTAACAATAATTTTATTTAAACATTGTGCTAATTATTACCGAATAAGAAAAAATTAACCAGCGAAGTTAAGCAACGTTGGGTCTGGTTAGTACTTGGATGGGTAACCACCTGGGAACACCAGATGCTGTTGGCATCCCTACGTGTCAAGTGAGGTTGGTGGAGGATTAGTGCCCCTCCCTGTAAAACAATTAACTCTAAGCCCTTGGCCACCCTGTCTGGGATACATGGCGTCTGGCAATGAATGAATATATATATATAATATATATATATATGTTTAAATGTATATGTATATATATATATATATATATAAAATAACAGAACAGAGGAAGGAAAAACAAATGAATAAAAACAAAAAAACAAATCCATGCACCAGATTACTGGTGTCTGCTGTTCATAAATTATCTGTAACAGTTGGACTTGAACAGCAGTAGGTTGAAGTCTGGAGGGGAACAACTCTGGGGAAGGGAGTTCCAGAGAGATGCAGTTTGGGGAATGAAAGAATTCTGATAGGCAGAAGTTCTGCAGTATGGCTGAGTGACATTCCAGTCATGAGCGCTGCAAGATGCCCGTGTAGCACGAGGGAAGGCATGGAGAGGTGGCACCATGGACGCAACTTCGACTGAGCATTTGCTGTAGAAATATCTGTAAAATAATGCAAGGGAGGCAACATTCCTTCTTACTTGTAGGGGAGGTAGTTTATTAGTAATAGCAGGGTTATTAATAATTCTAACAGCCTTGTTCTGAATTTTGTCTACTTGTTTTAATGCAACCTCTCCACATCCACTCCACAAGGGTGAGCAGTATTCAAGCTGAGAGCGCACATGACTCTTATAAATGACAACTAACTGCTCGTCAGTGAAGAAGTTACGGACTCTGTACAACAATCCAAGTTTCTTTGAGGCGGTTTTAGCAAGTGCTCTGACATGAGAGGTCCAGCTGAGGGCATTGTTAAGTGAGACGCCTAGAATTTCAATACTTTTAGAAATGGGAATATTTGTAGCACTGAAGGTAACATACGATTCTGGGAATACCTGCCTATTAGTAAATTGTATATATTTAGTTTTACTAGCATTAAATGAGACAAGGTTGTTTTGTCCCCATTCACTGATCGTGGATAAGTCTTGATTTAAAGAGATGGCTGTACTGAGGTGAGAGTTAGAGATATCGGACTTTGCAAATGAATGTCTGAGTGTGAATGAACTATGAAGTGTTGAGTCATCTGCATATGAATGGATGGGATTGTGGGTGACAGATAAGAGATCATTAATACGAATGAGGAACAGGGTTGGTGCCAGAACTGATCCCTGCGGCACGCCGGCGTTAACTGAGTGGAAAGTGGAAAATACATCATCTACTTTTCCTCTTATTTTTCTATTGCTGACATATGAGGAAATCAAAGGAACAAAAGAGTTTAGTCCATAGAAAGGGAGTTTGGACAACAGGGAACGGTGCCATACTCTGTTGAAAGCTTTAGAAATATCCAGGGCTACTGCATGAGTTTCACCATGTAGATCAACTGATTGATGGATGGTATGACTTAGGAGATTGAGTATGTCAATGGTGGATCTTTCTTGGCGAAAACCATACTGTCTATCACTAATTAAGTTGTTGGATTCAAGATGTTTAACTATGTGCTTATTAATTAGTGTCTCAAAAACTTTACCGAGAACGGAAATTATTGCAATTGGTCTATAGTTTGATGGATCAGAAGTTGCCCGCTTTTTAGGAACAGGATGGATATTTGCTTTCTTTTACCTCTTTTTCTTTCACATAATTTTACTATTATTTTCTATAATCTGATAAAACAGAGACTCAGTGTAGTATCTAGTCTATAATAGTCGACCTAATTAGAATCAATATAAATTCTGCTCTTTGTCATCCTTTGTCTTCCTCGGTATTATACACATGACATTCCTCACCCTGTCTTGATCACCTCGCTTATCAAGATTACTCACAAATATTCCCGGCATATTTATACCATGTTAAAACACAGTACCTCACTTAATGACGTATATAAGCACTGTGAAAAAAAGCATTTCCTCAGCATCGACAAGTTGCCAGTTAAATACTGAATCATAACACACACACACACACACACACACACACACACACACACACAATGAGCCTTGCATAATGATTTCTCCTTCCTACTCTCCCCAAGAGAGAGAGAGAGGGGGGGGGGGCACGGGCTCAGTAAATGACAGGTGAAAGAAAGTTTAGCAGGAGGAGAGAAACGAGGGACAAAGAAGGGAGAGAATGAAAGTTGGGTGAGAAATATGAAAGACAAAGATAAGGGCTGGGGGGAGGGTCTCACCTTTTTATCTTGTCTTGAGTGAGGTAAAAAGATGGGATGGAGGATGGGAATGGTGATTGGAACTTCAAAGAGAGACTGAACTGGTGGGACAGAGCGAGTGATGGAGTGATCACCAGGGAGATAAAGAGTTGGTGAGTGCGAGTGTGTTGGGTTGGGTAATAGAAAGAGCAAGGGGAGTATTTGCAATTGTGAAAGAACGAACAAACAACTGAATTATTACCAACAGGAGGGAAAATGAGTGAAATATGGAGTGAGGTTGAAGGAACAAGAGAGCAAAGGTGAGTGAGAGGTAGTGTGACGGAAAGCTAGAGTGAGTGGATACTTTGCGTGCAAGAAGGAACCGAGACTGCGTGGGCCAGTGAAAGTGAGAGAGAATTACTGATTGAGTGACAGTGACTGGCTGAGCAGGAGTGAATGAGTGATAAAGTAATCAAAAGGGAGGGAATGACAGAGAAACTGCAAGCCTGAGTGTTAGAGTGAGAATGAGTGAACGACTGAGTGAATGAGAATGGAGAAAGTAAGCATTATGCAGTCAGAGTGATATATGAACTGAGTGAGAAAGAATGATGCAGCGAGACTGGGTGGGAAACTGATACAGCAAGTGAGAGGAAATGAGTGACAGAGTAAGAGAGAAAAAGTGAATGATGGAATGAGTGAGAGTGAGAGAGTGGTTTGCTCAGAAAGAATCCGAAAAGCATTAAAAAAAAAAAAAAAAAAAAAAAAGGACTAATCTGCTGAACTAGGACACAAACCTCCTTAAAGCAGGTCCCTTCTGACTTGACACACGTAGCCCAGCGTTCTTTTCACTACCTGAAACATTTTGCAAGGTCGGTTTTCGGTATCTTCTGTAGATGCTTCGTCTCATTCTTCGTGATCTCTTCTCTCGTCTCAAATCGGAAACCTTTCAGCAGACTTTTGCATTTAGAGAATAACCGAAAGTCACGCGGACCCATATCTTGTGAGTAGAGAGCCTGCCTGACCTGCGGGATGTTGTACTTGGTCAAAAATTATTGAATCAGTTGAGAAGAATGGGCAGAGGCGTTGTCATGTTGCAGCTTCCAACTTGCTACTTCCCAAAGGTCTGGGCCCATACTTATAAAACACTAAGATTGCGTTGTAAGGCGAAAGTCTATCCTAAATTCACAAGAGCGATTCATAACTCCGTATGTTCAACCTAACCTGAGTCATAGCTAAAGACGCCTCCCGAGTTGGTATAGCGCTTATGACGTGGCTTATGACTCAATCGTAACGTTTAACATGGCTGCCGCACCTCAACAACAACAAATTTGCCACCGTCAACCAAGACGTTCTCGTGACAGGGAAGATGTGCTTAATGAGTTAATTTATGCAGATCTGGTAAGGAGATACCACTCAGACCATACAGGCATAATTTTTGTGACAGATTTGGTGCGGGAGACCCTGACAAGACCAATGGCAAGAAATAAGGCTCTCACACCAGAAATGAAAGTAATTTTAATGTTGCGTTAGGCTGCATACGCAGAGAGCAGGTTGCCTGCGAGCTGGTTTCCGGCGCCAACCCGCACTGGTTACCTGCGCGGGTAGGTGTTCACAAAGGAAGCAGGTAACCAGCTCCGACCTGTGCGACGTTAAAGGGACAAGAACCTTTTAATAAATTTGTGCATCATTGTTGATTGTTTCTTTCACTTGTTTTTGTAATCCACTGCATTAATGTCAACAAAATATTTTTATGATAAAGCTTCAACTGTCAACCTACATAATCAGGACCAGATTCACACAATAAAATGCTATTTTGCTTACCTTCACAATCTAATTCTCTGCTTATTTCAGCCCACAGTATATCCGTTACATTTCTGTTTGCATGGAACTTACTCCTTTTGTCCCATAATGGTGATTGCTCAAAAACATTGGCAATTAGGAGCTCGACGTCCATCTTGCTGTACAGTCTGTACACCTCTACCCACCTCTACCCACACGGGTTGAGCAGGCAAGAATGGTTCGAGGATTCCAGAAAGCGGGTTGAAGCAGGCTGCCTGCTCCGACACGCTCGACCCCACTTCTTCTATGAACGCCACCACGTGTTTGTATGGTTTAATTCTTGGTGCAGGTCGGTGCCAGTAACCCGCGTGGATAAACCTGCTTTCTCTGTGAATGCACCCTTACCTTGCAACTGGAAAAATGCAACTTTGTAGTGGTGATGGCCACTTGTGCGTTTCTCTCTTGAACCATTGGAGTTCTCCATGTTGCTGGTGGTGGGGATGGTGTTTGTTTACAGGATGGTGTGGTGAGGCAACATGTCCTTGCCCACAGTAAAACAAAGAGGTAAATAAATTCCTAAAACTTGACATTAATCAGTTGCCTTCACCGAAGACATTTAAAATATCATAGTATTTTTAGATTTTTTGTTACGTCTTTTTTTTTTTTTTCCCTCAATTTTCAAAACTCACAAGTGTTACATATAGCAAACCGCTATCTCAGCAGCTTATGATTTCGACCTAACAAAGTCTCGACTTTGTTATGATGAATTGCTCCTTAAGTCTCACATTTCTGACTTTCACCTGACTATGCTGTAGGTTTTATAAGTACGATCCCAGAAGTCGCAGATGATCATGCAATACTTCTTTTTGAGGGTTTTTGGGTATACGAAAACCATTTTTACAATTATTTCAATGAGGTATTGGCGTATGTCCAGGATATGAGCGAGGTAATGTATTATTCTAAACAAAATGGTTAATTCAATGCATTTAAAGCCAACAA
Source organism: Coenobita brevimanus (assembly GCF_032717465.1). Classification (NCBI taxonomy): domain Eukaryota; kingdom Metazoa; phylum Arthropoda; class Malacostraca; order Decapoda; family Coenobitidae; genus Coenobita; species Coenobita brevimanus. The sequence continues at coordinate 34,710,363 of NC_137054.1, forward strand.
CCAGCACTAACTTTTGCCAGTAGCAGTTATTGATCTACTTCTAAATAAAACATTTTTTAGTATCATAACTAGCTATTGTCACAACTATAGCATGGGGAGTCAGTATCATCTCCATCAGATGGGCATGCATTAGCCCAAGATTGACCAATACACGAAGAACACATAGGTGTACAGTAGAGTCCTGCTTTCTGACATTTGCATCTCTTGCATACATTTGTTTACACTCAGATGACACAATGAGAAGAGTATGTTCTGTTGCTACTGGTTTGTCAGTTAAACTGGGATTGGGCATTCTACCTTGAAGCTCCCAACCCCAGTCAATAACATTAAGATCCTCAACATTGCCTAACAAGATATGAACTGCGAATTAGGCTCGATATGAATGGTACTTTGCAGCTGCGGATGTGGGAGGTAGGCTCTGAAGTTAGAAGTAGCTAGATGCTTAGCTCATTCTCTGCAGGTACTGCATATATCTCAGCTTATCAAGTACTTCAATAAGCCTATTGCCCCCCACTCTGGCTACCTCTTCATGACCGACATCGCTTTTCTTAAATACATCCAACATTCTCCAATCCTTGCTTTCTAAGACTGTCATGACCTTCTTTTTGTCAATGCCATATAAAGCAGACCCTGTGTCACATCCAGTGATAGCATGTGTTATCACAATGTATTGTTAGGTGTGAGGATGCATAGCCTGCTGGATGCTGTGTATGCTATAAACAAAATCTCTTGCATACTGCATGTAGATATTGTCTGTTGTGGCACTATCAGCCAACATGACAAGCAGATCTGTATCCTTCGCCACAAGTACAACAGGTTGTGCGATGTTCCCAGCAGGTGCCAGTGCAGTGCTACTTATGAAGCAGTCAGCATCAGACTGACTTTGACAGCAAGCAACGCCTTCAGATGTAAGCCGGTCCTTCAGCCTACTGATTAACCACTTGTTGCTATGATTTGCTAAAACGGAGCATTGATTGCCCATGATTGACGTATTGATACCAAATACTAAGTCCTCAGGGACATTTCGATCAATGTGGCAGTTCTGTTCAGCAACCTTGGGTGACAAGATAAGATCTATGTAGCCAACAAAGCAGACCATGCATTCGTTGCCATAGTTACTGATAACGTGATTCTCATAACTGTCACACACATCACCATATGTGCAGTCCACAGGTCATTTCACATTTCGCAGCAAATGTCCTCCATCCACCACATGGTATGGGTTCTTATGAGCTTCAATGGATACTGGGACTACTGGAACTTTCAGCACCTTGGCAAGATCACTTTTGTTGTTTTTGCACATTGTACCCTTGTCAAACAGTGCTGGTGGCTGTTTGCTAAACTCATGTTTAACCCACTGTGTGCCAGCAAACTTTGAACACTCATGGATCCGTGGTGCCTGCCAATTTTTGAACTTTTTTTTTTTTTTTTTTGCTAGATAGGCTAGAAATGATGAGAAAACATGGAGAACAACCATAAAGGTACTCACAGAAGATATTTAGGTTGATTTTGAGGTCGATTCTCCCTGAGTTGGTTGTTGAAAACATTGGAGACTTTATCAGCCGCCCCCGACACCCATTGAGTTGAGGTAGGAGATCTTCATTTTATTCATCCTTAACTGTGCTATTCGAGCCAAGGACACTCTTGTTCAGTATATAGGTGATATAGGAAGTGGGTACACATACAGGAAAGGTGCATGCGTGTCCATGCCAGTCATCTCCTGCCAAATTTGAAAATTCACGTGTTGGCACTGGTTGCAATTTCAGACCATACAGGTATGGCTCTGGCACTCTCCACAGGCGTAGGCACGGCCGTACCTGTACAGCTCTGACACTCAGCGGGTTAAGGTGATTCTCTGTATCTGATCGGTTCTTTATCACACATGTGACACACATGAAGAGTAGTGTGGGGGTGGACCCCAACATCTTTGCCAAGGACAATGGCAGTATAGGTTGCAGCACCAATAGATATAACCTTGTCACTCCTTTTGAGCTTAATATCACTGTAGTTCAGGCCAGTGATATGTGCAGCTGCCTCCTCACATGATTTGACTGCACAATCTGCAGTAGCACAAATAGATGCCACAACTCCAGTATCAAGGCAGACCAGTCTCTCTCGGTATTCACCTGTGTAGGCAAATATCGAATGGTGATAGCTACTGTAATTCCGAAAGGAGAGAAAGTGTCTGCTATCACACGCGGTTGTGGATTCCAGGAGGTCTGTATGTTTTCTGGTTTTGACTGACCCTGAATGCCTCCCCCTTCATTTCCTCTGAAGCCCTCGCCCATCATGAAAACGCATTTGACAATCATGGTGGTACTTGACCACAAGATGACAATAATTTTGAATGTGTTTGTATGCAGACTTTCTCAAATAATCAGCTCGCTCCATCGTCTTGGCTGAAACAGATGATAATAGTTCAGTTGTTGCTGCTTCATGAGTTACCTGACATTGGTCCTTTGGTTGTTTGTCGATCTTACTATAGTCCACATATTTCCCACAGTACAGACATTCTTGTGGCCTGTTAACGGCTGGTGATTTTCTTCTGCATTTGTCTCTCCGATTCTCTTGACTCTGTTTATCATTTTTTATGTATGATGACATGATGTAATGTTCTTTGTATCATTTATGAGCCAGAACTGGAAACATTTTAGATAACAGCTTTTCATCAAAGCCATCCCTCACATCAGCACTAATGTTCAGAACACTATAGTCGCGGCGCACGACTCTGAGGTTGTCATTATCGTACCATGGCAACCTACCATTCAAAAGTGCGTTCAATTTCATATCATATTATACACGAATCATGTTATTATGCACGAATATATTGTACACGAATAATAATATACACGGACATATACATGAATCACATGCGTCTTATATTATACACGAAATCAGATGCACTATTGAGAGGTAGGTTGCAAGGGTACGATAATAACAATCTCAGAGTCGCGTGCCACGACCATAGGTAGGCCTCTTTCGGTGACAGTACTTCGGTCAGACGAGACTGGCTTATCACAAAAATCACAAAATAGTATCACACTGTGCTTATGCTACCATCTCCTTCCATTCACACTGTCTTTTATCCATCTATGTAATTATGCCTCTCCACTTCAATCTGTATCCAACCTGAAATATAAAAACATCTGATGAAGTATAGGCTATTCTAGTTCATAAATTCATAGCAAAATCGTCAATACAGATTTCTGACTTTTTGCTTTTGGCGCACGTTCTCTGCGTATATCAGAGACATATAATATTTTGAATAATAGCAGAAATGTATTTATCAGTCCTTAAAACCCATAAAAAGGGACATTACATGCCCAAGTGTGAATTTTAGTCACTAACCTATATATGCGCCCAGTGCCGATGGTGGCCATCTTGAATTATTCTTCCCGCACGGTTAGCTTACGCGCAATATTTAGAATGTTTGCTGACTACGTCTTCGGAGGTTTCTATGCACCTTTCCTGAAAATAAAAATATATATATATGGTGTATCATTGATGTTCCTGTGCTAAAAACTGAGGTTAGAATGAGAAACAGGGAAAGGGGAGCAGAGAACGGGGAAGGGGTTAGGGTGACGAGGAGGTAAGAGTGAGAGAGAGGCTACAGAAAGGAAGTGAGAAAGGAGAGCAGAAGATAGAGGGAAAGCTAGTGAGAAAGGAGGAGAGTAGGGTAGGGAAGAAACTAGTGGAAAAATGGAAAGAAAGAGAAAAGAGGGAAAAACGGAGTAGTCAAAGAAGAACATTTGGGAGAGACGGAGAGAGGGAAAAGAAAGATTTTGGATGAGAGAGAGAGAGAGAGAGAGAGAGAGAGAGAGAGTCAAGTTTATCTGAAACTAGAAACTTTCACTTATCTAAAACTCTCTCTCTCTCTCTCTCTCTCTCTCTCTCTCTCTCTCTCTCTCTCTCTCTCTCTCTCTCATCAAACCTATCTTATTCAAGCTATGCTAAACGAGCTTACCTAACTGAGGATACTTTCCTCTGTCGGGATAATAAGAGGTCTGTACAGAAAGTATCCGATCTTAGGCTCTTAAAAAAGAGAATATGTGACCTGTTGAGTTAGAACACTAATCCCCCTGAAAGTAAGCCCCTTCTGATTAGACACATGTGTCCCAGGGTTCTTTCCACTGCCTGAAGCATTATTCAAAGTCGGGTTCCTGTATCTCCTGCAGGTGTTTCGTCATGGTCTCTTCTCTCAGTTGAACGATGCTGTAGACATGCTGGAGTGTGGAATCCCGATCCAAACTTTCTGAAGATTGTTATCACTGGAGGTGTGACTTGGTTGAACGGGTACGGCCCAGAAACTAAACTACAGTCATCCCATTGGAAGCATGCAGGGTCGCCTTGGCCAAAAAAAAGTTTGGCAGGCCCGTAGCAAGGTGAAATGCACTCGAAAGTTGACATTTTTTTCTTCTTTCGACACTCGTGGTCTTGTGCATCGCGGATACGTACCAGAAGGTCAGACTGTCAACAGACATTACCTCAACGTTAATCCATGCCATTGGCGGCCATCTTGGATTTACGTCCCACACGGCTAGCTCATGCGGAATGTTTAAAATGTTTGTGGATTTCGACTCAGCATGCTTCCAAGTTGCTTCCCTGAAAAAATAATCTTTCTCGATTTTTTTTTCCCAGCTTCCCTTCGAAATTTAGCTAGTGCTCCTGGCCTATCTCCTTTCCTCAAACCTTCACCTCCACTCTTCTCTCCTCCACTTTTCTCTTTTCTCCTCGACTCTCCTCTTCACATCACTCCTTTTCCTCTCTCCTCTTCCCCGCCACCTCCACCATCGCCGAATATCGCTTTTAAAATCCCATTACCAGGGACGGGAAGCATCACCAGGGAACGCCGTCCTCGTCAATAACTCTCCAGTAACTCGCATTGCTCTCAGTATCAACACCAGCTATTGCTTTTTTAGCTTCCAGCTACTCCTTTCAACGACATGGGCTGTGTATAATTATTTGCAGGCACGTGTGTGTGTTTATTAGGTTCATTAATTTTAAACTGACAGCATATCGATGGAAGTGGAAGGCTAGTGCGTTTTTCTAACTGGCGTTATACTTTCTGTAGTTTTTTTACTGTGTGTGTGTGTGTGTGTGTGTGTGTGTGTGTGTGTGTGTGTGTGTGTGTGTGTGTGTGTGTGTGTGTGTGTGTGTGTGTGTGTATAGAGCGATCACTTGGTTATAGCTCATTGGTATCGAGCCTAGTGCGTGATTACGAAATTGTGCGATAACAAAAGCACAGAACCTATGGGATTTATCCTAACTGATACAGGAGTCTCCGCTCGTAAACCCCAAAGTTCCCATTGTTAACAACTTACACTCAGTAAATACATACATACAGTATTATTATCATGAGCATCAGGAACATTTTTAGTCTGATACAGAGAGAAGAAAAGGGCACAATAAGCAAGAAGCACAAACCACAGAAAAATGTGACATGACCTCAAGGTAAAGGGTTCTGAGGCTAGGGGATGGAGAGATGGTAGTCTCCACCATTTGGGATTAGCTCCTCGAGTAGGTCCTCATCTTTAAGTCCCTCAAAATCCATCAGAAACAGTAACCAAACTAGTCAGTAATTCGTTAGATCCAAGGTACCAAACAAATTAGTAGACGCCCAGTCCTGTGTGCCCAAAGATATGCCCTTCCATTATAAAAGTTCACACTGATAGACCACAACTGTATCGACCTCGCTTCTATCCCCCTGTCTAATTTTCGCCTAATTTTCCTCATCCTCTTTTCCCCTTTCCTAATCCCTTTACTCTTATTCTATTCCTCTCCCTTATTCATTTTCGTATCACACCTAAAGGTTATAAAACAAGAAAATTCAGTAAATGAAGAAGTACACTAAAAATTGAGTCCCTCCCTGTCTCTTTACTTACTACCAATGCAGGCGATTTTGGCCTCAATGAGGCTGTCAGAAAAGATAACATTATGTACTTTTATTTCTCTCTCTCTCTCTCTCTCTCTCTCTCTGATTTGTTTTCTGCTCCTATTACTCTGTTCCTCTCTCTTAGTCATTTTCAACAAACTCGTAAAGTCAGAAAAAAAAAGATAAGAGAAAATTCAGTAAAAGTGGAAATATACAAGAAAGCTGCGTCCTTGACCCACTTCCTGAGTGATGTTTACCAATGCCCAGGCAGGCGATTTTTGCCTCATTGGGACTGGCAGAAGAAATGTTTTGCTCTCTCTCTCTCTCTCTCCTACACACACACACACACACACACACACACACACACACACACACACACACACACACACACACACACACTTGCAAAAGGAAGAAATAGAAAAACTAGGAAGGGAGGTCAACAAGAAAGACACAACCATAAGTGAACTAACGGTGGAAGTGAGTACACTTAGGAGGAAAATGAGTGAAATGGCAAGTACCGTAGTCAACCACGAGAGTATTATGGATGAGTTGAAAAATGATAGAGACAATTAGGCAAGTAAGCAGTCTGACAGACCAGAGCAGTGGTATTGAGGAGAAGATAACACAGGTGAATGAAGCTGTGCAAAGCTAAAAAAATGATGTGGAAACCACGTATGCTGAAATGGTGAAAGTAAAGAAAGACTTAGAAACAAGGGTGGAAGAAAAAAGCATTAAAAAGGAAGTGAAAAGAATAATCCAAAACAATCCAAAGTTAGTCAGAGATTCAGTAGATAATAAATCTATAGTAATCACTGGTATAGAAGAGGAAGAAGTAAAAAACAAGATCTCAAGAGACAAAAAGGAGATGGCAAATGTAATGAGTTTATTGAAAGAAGTATCAGAGGAAATCTGTAGTAAAGACATAGAGGAACACAAAAGGTTAGGGAAATACGAGAAAAGCAAGTCAAGACCTCTAAAGGTAACTTTCCAGAGTGTAAACACCGTGGAGGAGATACTAAAAAATGCAAAGAATCTTATGGAAAAAGAGGAGTTCAAAAATGTATGGATAAAAAGATGCCTAATACAAGAGGAACTGGAATTACTGAAAGAGAAGAAGGAGGAAGCAAAAACGAAAAATGAGGGAAGATCAGAAGAAGAGAAGAACAAATTTTTTTATAAAGTAATACGATTGCAGGTACGAAAGTGGTACATAAACAGGAAGGAATAAAAAGGAGGAAGGTAGTAGAACCATGTCATGACCAGTTTATAAACAAGATGATTAAGTTGATGTACTCAAATGTGGATAAAAATGGTATCTAAATTATTAGAGATGAATGATTTTGTCAGAGAAAATGAACCACATATAATATGCCTAACTGAAACAAAATTAGCAGCAAGGATATCAAAGGACATACTAAACTTAGAGGAATATAATATATGGAGAAGAGATAGAAACTTAAAAAAAGGAGGAAGAATTATAATATTAACTAAGAAAAATCTAAAAGTCAATGAAATAAAACTAGATATACCCTCACAAGTAGAACTGATTGCAGTAGAGATCAACAAATCTGAAGGGAAAGTAATTGTAGCCAATTTGTACATGCCACCCAGATCAAACACTTGGGAAAGAGACGAATATGAGGACCTGGCAGAGAGTACAATTCAGAGATTAAGAGCATTACTACATAAAATGGAAGAGGAATCGGAAAGAATTATACTAACTGGAGATTTTACTACAAATGTAAATTGGAATACTCTAGATATAATTAGCCAAGAAAGCTGTTGGGACCAAAAGCTCATGGATCTCGTGCAAGAGTTTTTCCTAACGCAACATGTGAGGGAAACCACCAGAAAAAGAGGACTGGATGTACCTTCAGTGCTAGATCTAATATTTACTAGGCAAGAAAATGATATTGACAGCTTAATATATCACCCCCCACTCGGCAAAAGCGATCATGCAGTACTAAATTATAACTTCAGGATAGCATATGACATAGTTAACAGCAATGAAAGTTACAAAAAGAGCCTAAACTATAAAAAAGAAAATTATCATGACCTAAAGAAGTATTTCTTAGAAGTTGATTGGGAAAATGAGCTTAGAGGACAAGATTTAAATGCTGCATATAAAAAATTCTCTGAATTTTATGAAATAGGAGTCCAGAAGTACATCCCACAGCACAAAGAAGCAGATAAGAATATACAGAAATGGTTCAATACAGAATGTAAAAAATCAAAAGAAAGAAGAGATTTGTTGTGGAATAGATACAGAAGACACAATAGTGAAAGGGCATATAATAATTACAAACAGGCAAGAAACGATTATACAAGAATAAGGAGGGAAGACCAAAAACAGTTTGAGGAGGATATCATAAATAAAAGTAGTGATCAACCGAAGCTATTTTACAGCTACTTCAGAAGCAAAACCAAAGTAAAAGATATAATACAATCCAATACGGATGAGGGAATTACCTATACACAAGAGAAACATATTTGTGAAGTACTAAATAAGAATTTCCAATCAGTTTTTACAGAAGGAAAAAAATTTGAGAGGGACTATGTGGAACATGCATGTCCACACATACTAGCGGATATACAAATATCAGAAAAAGTAATACAGGAGGAATTAAGTAAATTAGACAAAGGAAAAGCTAATGGTCCTGATGAAATTTCATGTTGGGTGCTACGAGAATGTGCAAAGGAGTTAAGTAAACCATTATTTTTAATTTTCAAGAAATCCTTGAGTCAAGGTAAACTACCTGATATTTGGAAGAAAGCAAATATTGTCCCCTTATTCAAGAAAGGGAATAGACGAAATCCACTCAACTACCGACCAGTATCACTGACCAGTGTTGTAAGCAAGGTATTAGAAAAGCTTATAAGAAAAGCTTGGGTAAATAATCTAGAAGAACACAATATGATAACAGAAAGACAGTTTCGTTTCAGAAAGGGAAAATCATGTGTTACTAATCTGTTGAGCTACTATGACAGAGTAACAGACACAATACAGGAAAGAGAAGGATGGGTGGACAGTATCTATTTAGATTTCAAGAAAGCATTTGACACAGTACCACACCACAGACTTTTATGGAAACTGTACCATCAAGGAGGAATTCGAGGCAAACTGTTTTGTTGGATGCAAGATTTTCTCATAAAAGAGAAATGAGAACAGTACTAAGGGGAAACTACTCATCATGGAAAGAAGTGACTAGTGGAGTACCACAGGGCTCAGTGCTGGCACCAATCATGTTTTTAGTGTATATAAATGATATAGACAGTAACACTGGAAATGAAAGCTATCTAAATATGTTTGCAGATGATGCAAAAATACAAAGGAGAATGACTAACCCAGACTCTTGTAAAGAGCTACAGGAAGAATTAAAGAAACTTCATGAATGGAGTAATACATGGCAAATTGAATTCAGTGTGGACAAGTGTCATGTAATTAAATTTGGTAAAAGTGGAAAAAGACCTGATTGGGATTATACGTTAGGAAATAAAACTCTATACACATCAGGAAGAGAGAAAGACCTAGGAGTGATTATCAATAACAGACTATCTCCGGCTGACCACATCAGTGAGAAGGTACGGAACATGTATATACTGCTTGCAAATATAAGAATAGCATTCACATACATAAATGAAGACATGCTAAGAAGGATAATAACATCATTCATCAGACCAACCCTGGAGTATGCATCAGTAGTCTGGAGTCCTTATCTCAAAAAAC
>NC_137054.1:34724961-34754961 GCF_032717465.1 Coenobita brevimanus
AGGGATATACGTCACAATCGGGGCAGAGCAATGTGCAGGCAGTTTTTTACAAGGCACGTTATATTGATGTGATTCGGCTGAGAGGGATAAAGTGGCAAACACGCACATTGACATGCTTCAGTATTTAGGGATTAATGTAGATAAAGGTATGATAATGTACTTTGGAAAAAAAAAAAAAACATTAGATGTAAGTACTGCATGTTCCATATCTCACTGATGGTAGTAAAGGACAAGAATTTAGGAGGTAATATCAGTAACAACCACAAAAACTCGAAACAATCTACAGCCGCCAGTAACATGGGAAACAAAATGTTCAACTTCATTGCCAGGAACTTTGATCAGAGAGCACCCAGTGGAGTTTCTAAGCTTTATACGTCATTAGTTAGACCACACCTAGAATAGTTGTGTGCATCAATGGTCCCTGAACTTTAATATGGATGAAATCATGCTCGAGAGAGTGCCACGCAGAGCCAAGATCTAAAGACTGCGCAGAGCTACACTTTTGATCCGATCACTGTGAATTATATCCTAGAGAGTGATTAAAGAAACTAAATATCTGAAAAGTAATGACTCACAGGAGATTTCATACAAGAATGTAAACGTCTTTTATAATTTGGTGGTTTTGGATATGATGATTTGTTGGAAATACAGAGTGATACAGTGACTAGAAATAATGGAATGACATTCAAAAGAGGGATATGCAGGATATGCAACACTAATTTCAAGAAAAACTTCTTTAATATCCATGTAGTAGAACAATGAAATAAGCTACCAGCAACAGTATTTCATGCAAAAACTATTGATTCATCTGAAATTCTGCTAGACAAATAGTTTGAGATAACAGACTCTACTTTAGTGTTGTTTGTTTCCAGGTTGAAGGGATGCTGAAGGGTAAGAGACAATTAATAAGGAGAACATCTGGCTGTTTTATATGCTTTTCGTTTACAGATCTGTAGAATAGATATTACATAATGCACATTAGTTCCCGTTCTGCCTCTCATATCAATTTCCATGCTTCTTCTTTCTACTGAACATTTTTTTTTTAATCTTTTTCTTGCCAGTTTAACCGGATGGTGTGGTGGATGGTAGAGAGCCTCCTTTTCTATCTTATACTCTATGTTGGTTATATCTTAGTAAGATATTTTTGTAAATTCCAGCAGATAACCTCTTCATGAGCCAACAGGTGTCCTACCTGTACTTCCTATTTTTTTTTTTTTTTACCCTCTCAGGCACAGTCACGCGAATCGTGTTCCTAAGCAGAAAAACACCGTCAAAAGAAAAGTTTTCGGCCAATTTGCGTCAAATTTTGGTGCATTCAAGTGTGTGCATCTCTCTTCCGAGGTAAGCATTTGGCAACACTATGACTGTTCTGATGAGACAATGCGTAGCAGAAATATCTCAGTATCTCACGACCAGCTGGGTGGGAGAGTAGCACAGCTGTCAGTGTCCCTTTAAACCTGCCATTTTCCCCCTCCCACCCAAGGCAGAAGCCATTATTGAATTATTGTGATTGTACAGTGTTTTTTATTATAATGTGAGGTGGTTGTGTCTATGGAACATAAATATATTGTCTGTAAATCACTAGGGCCCGTTATCAGCTGTTAAGCCTACAGGTAGAAGTGTGATTTTTTATAACGGAGTTTCCACTCTGTTTCACCCTGTCCATAAATGATGTGAGTATTTTACCTTTATTTAGTGATGCCAATACTTATATTTGTGAAACATATAGTGCCTGGATTGGTGAAATAACTGACCAACCATAGCAGGCATTATGCATAGCATAGAGATATGCAACAGTCGCTAAGGAAACAGGCGGTCACGTACACCATAGAGTCGGGAATAATAGAGGATGTTGGAATGGAATCATGTGATTGTGTTTTATATTGCGTATGGTTTAGTGTGAAATATACATATAAAATAGTGCAGCGAATGTTCACAGAGAAATATTTCATACATTGACTGACTTAGCTAAAACATAGTGCAAGTGTCAGAGACAAGAAATATGCCACAGACACATATACGTACGTATGTCACGTAGCGAATGTTCATGGAGAAATCTATTGTGTGCATCGCATGTGTTTTAGGCAAATGTATCGCAAGGAGAGAAGAAAATACACCACAGCCACAGGCACACACACACACGCACACACACTCACCCCCCCCACACACACACACTCAACCGCACATGCTCACACACTACATAACTCCTCATCTTCAAGCTACTGCCAGCATCTCAACATCTCTGGAGGAAGTGAGTTATCCATATTTTGTTGATTTGTATATTGACCTATTTCTATAGTTCAGTATTATTTACACAAATAAGTAATGTTTTTTACATACACACATATGAGATGGGAGAAAGTTCAGCTTCAGTATCAGTATCTAGCAAAAAGACTGGTGGTCATGTCAAGTTTCTGGGAGCACTATCAAAAACCTTATGATATTTCACGTGTATACTTTGAGTAAAAAAAGAAAATATTAAAACGTATCGAGTGAAAATATGTAGGCATGGGTGAGGCCAGGAAAGAATGTTTTTTATCTCGCGTGCTGGTGAGGAGGAGTATTATACATTTGTTGTCCAATTACTCCAAAACTATTGGACTTACTGATTTCCTGTAAGAACCATAATAAAGAGCAGTAAATTATACGTATGTTCAGTATCAAAATATAAGCTTTGAGAGCATTTTTTTTTTGTAGGAAAAGGTGGGGGAACAGACTCTGTTTTTTTTCTTTGCCTGAGGTAAAAGTCAAAAGCTCTTGGAGGAATAATCTCACTTGGTCAGCCATTTACTCGAAAACTAATGGACATATCGATTTCCTGTAAGAACCATGATAAAGAGCAGTGAATTCTACGTATGTTCATCACCAGAATATAAGCCTTTGAGAGCATTTTTTTGTAGGAAAAGGCAGGGGAACAGACTATGTTTTTTTCATCACTTGAGGTAAAAGTCTAAAGCTCTCGGAGGAATAATCTTACTTGGTCGGCCAATTACTCGAAAACTATTGAATGTATTCATTTCCAGTAAGAACCATGATAAAGAGCAGTAAATTCTACATATGTACAAGACATAACAGTGTAATATCTATGATAAGAATTCGTTGTTATGCAGGCGGGAATATATCATATGCTGTGTGCGCATCACGAAAGTGACACACGGACGTGAGTTCCCAGTCGTTTTTGACGATTTGCTCATAAACTATAAGGCATATCGAAACCAAATGTGCTCATTCGAAAGCTTGTGAAATTCTGCATCATAGTATGCAATAAGAACATAAGGTGTGCGAGAAAAGTTCGTAATAAAAGCTCCATGAATTTTTTCCTGAAATGGCTTTCAGTTTTTGGCTATTTTCTCGAGAAGTATAAATCGTATCACAACCGGATTTGTATTTTTAGAAAGCTGGTGAAATTCTCTATCAAAACTTCTAATAACATTTTCCTGTATGATGGAAATCATTCAAATGGTAATGTTGGGAAGTGAAACTGATGTAGCAAAATGTTTATTCAGGGCTGCCTAATGTTGTTTTATACGTGTTTTCCTGTTTTTTTTTTTTTTGTGGTGCTTATCAACTAGAACAAACATCGACGATTAAGGTGATATAGGTTTCATGACAGTATATTGATGTTTGGGTGGTGAAAATAAGGCAAGAATACTTGCTATTTGCCGCACACGGGCAACTGGGCCGGGCGGCCTTGTAAAAAAAATCGTGCGCCAGAAACTTACCGAAACTTATCATGCGCAAGAGGGTTAATGTGTCCGACTCTGAGCATAGGCTTCATAGCCTGCTCCCAAGGCCCAGTAGTCCTCCTACATTCCCTACACCTCTACATGTCACCACTTTGGTGCTAACACCCACCGTCCATATTGAACACATGCCAGGGCTGGTGTATTGGAATAAGGGGGGGTATTTTTACAACATGTCAGCGGGCCTTCTGGCAGATCAGCGAAGTCTGCTTTTATTAAATTCAAATCCTTAACCCTTAGGCATCGGTCCACGTCATATGATGTGTTGGTAGATGCCAACGGTTCACGTCGGGCATGTTTCAATTTCGTAGCTCACCATATGGACTCAGATTATTGTCCTGGCATGGCTGGTGTGTGGGGTCACGCTGGCTGGCCAAGGGAGGGGACGGGGGTGTGGGTGGGGGAGGGGTGGGAGGGCAGCCCAGCAGTGAGGAGGGCTGTGGTGGAGGGTGGTGGAGGGTGGTGGGAGGTCGGGGTAGGGAGAGTGTGGCCTTGGAACCAGCTGATACTGGTTCAGGATAGTGATGGGGCTGGGGGGCTGGGGGGCTGGGGTGGGATGGGGGGTTGGGAGGGCTACTAGGGGGCCCTGAGGTGTGTGGGGGAGGATGTATGGGTGCTTGAGTACACTTGTACTGACCATAGCCAGACTTTAGGGAGTATCATATTGTCAAGAATGATTAAAAACAATGAAATAATGTGTAAATAGTGTGTAAATAATAGTGAATACCTAAACAGACATAAGTTTGTTAGAAAACAAGTATCATGGAAAAAGTAAATTAAGCCGATCTTTATTGATTTCTTTCTTGTGTTTTTTTGCTATTTTAGTTGTAATGCTGTGTTCATACGGCATTGTGAATTAGTGAGAGAAACAAAGACACACTCAACTCTTATTTTGGAGTGAGATTTTGTCCCTCCTCCCTCCACCACCACCACCAACACACCACCTTGACCTTGAACACGCTCAGCCCAGCCGTCACACACAGGCTCCCTCACATCACACTACCACCTCCAAATCGCCAACAGACAGTAAGTATGCACTTTTTTTTTTTTTTTTTGTCATCTTTGATTGATTTGTAATGAAAAAAAATATTTTGGGGAAACTGCTTTTCCTGAAAATAACCAGGTTCTGGGACGTGGATAGGTCTACCCATGCCCGGTGCCTAGGGGTTAAGGAACTCTGCTCTTTACTTTTGGTTGGTCTGTCGATTTGACATTTATCACTACATTGTGTTCATGATTTCTTAAGCAGTTACCAATCCTTGATCATAATTTGTTTGAGAGGCCATGGGTTTTTAGTTTTTCTAGTACTCTCAGATGTGAAACCTTATCAAACACTTTCAGGAAATGTAGGTAGATGACGTCTGACGGTATTGTTGAGTCCTACTGTAGTTATCATAATATTATATGCTTGTAAAGAGTTCAAGCAGACTTGGTAGGCATGATCTGTCATGAAGAAACCAGTGCTAATGAACTGTTATATGATTATGCTTTTCAACGAAAGTGGTAATTTTATTTCTATAAACGTTTTCCAAATTTTTGCATAGTACTGACCTTAGGCTTATTGGGCGGTAGTCTGTGGAGCATTTTTGTCGCCCTTTGAAAGATAGGTGTTATTGTCATAAATGACTTTGTGTCATAAAAGACTGTGTGGTTCCTTTATGGTTGAGTTATATATATATATATATATATATATATATATATATATATATATATATATATATATATATATATATATATATATATGTCTTGTGGACGAGCGGTTTTTGTATCTTGGAGTTTCTTCCCATTTGTCATGTAGTGACAGGAGAGGTAAAGAATAGTATGGTACTATTTTTATTTGTCTTGGAAATATTAACAAGTCTCTCACACGGAGCGGAATATAGAGTCCAGTCCCGCTAGCTATATCTCTGTCTCTCTCTCTCTGTCTCTCTCTCTCAAATTGCCAAGCCCTTCTCCCTGTGACCTGTCTCTTCTAAGGCCTGTCTCCTTCTGAGCTCTCTTTCCTAAATTCTGGTGAAACAGGAGACGTATCACGTGTGTTCCTCGTGGATGGAAAGTTTAAGAAGCCTGTGTGTGAGTATGTGTGTATATGTGTGTGTATGGTTACTAGGTCTTTGTTCACGAGAGGACTGCTGACAGCTAACTGCACCATCTCCTTACTGGCCACTGTCGTCAGCTTTCCTCAGTGTAACTTGCAAACTCATTTCCTTTTCCCAGGCTCGCAGAGGGCTGTCTATCTATCTATTTATCTATCTATCTATTATGATTTATAATTATAATATGTAGTCCTGACATCTGCTCGGCCGCGCGAAAATGGCGTACCATCGACAGTTAATAGTTCTAATATATTAATACATACTATATACACATTATAATGAACTTATAAGCTAATTAAGTGAAATACATAATATTGTAAAAGTAACATAATTGTATGAATATTGTATACATATATTATTCATAGTAAATAGTGATTATTCAGTAATATTACATTTTAAACAAGTTCTATACATATTTGAATAAATGCATTAAAGTAAATTATTTAACTGTAATACAGTATGTACTTGGGTTATTATAGTGAAATGCATACATGCAAGAATAAAAATAGTTTAAAATTAAGATTATGGTAAGAGTTATTAATATTTCATTTAAAGATAATGGTGCTGGTCTGCCATATATGGGTCATTTTTCTTTGTATTTATATATATATATATATATATATATATATATATATATATATATATATATATATATATATATATATATATATATACACTTCATTCAGGGTGGTTAACTGTGATGTTAACTCTCCCCCCACTAAATAATGACTCCAAATTAGCAATTCTTGCATGCATTCTGTGCATTGCGAACAGCAGTACTGCAACTACAATGCAGACGATTATAAAGACAGTAGGTGCTGGGCTATACACATAATATGGGTTGAACATACTCAAACTCAAATCTTCCCAGGGCTTCATTGTTTCATTGATCAGCTGCATAGTTTCAGACTTAGGTGATGTCAGCTTAATACTTGTGCTCATGTTTAAGTTCATATCAGGCAGTGGGTGGAAATGTTTGTGTGTATGATTGAGAATGGCGTAGTGATTGATGGTGGATAAAGTAGACATGGCTGGTGTAAATACCGCACAGTAGTCTGGTGCTACGTATAATCCTGATGCTGATGTATGAGATGGTGGTATATCTGGACAGACTATATAAACTGATGTGTTATGAGGAAAATAAAAAAACTGTGAGTGTCCAATGCATTGATGGTGTACAAGTTTATCTGGAGCAAAAGTGAAGTTGCAATGATGATGAATATTTTCATTTCTGATGATAGCCATTTCACAAGGGACTGTATCAGTAGGCTGAAACGTGAAAATGTACGCAGGACAAAGATGAACAGCATGTAAGGATGTGCGGCACTTTCGTTCAATCGTTGACTCACTTGCGAAAGTGACAGTGTCCCGTCTCTTGGAGACCATGATGAGTTCGGTGTCTGTGTTGATGTTGATGATGACCAAAGTGTTGTTATTCTTATAGGGGAAGGGGTGTATTTGGTATACTGCGAACAGGTCTTCAGTGATGAATGGTACATGAACTACCACTGATGTTGGTGTTAGTGTTGCTTCTAAATACGGGTAATATTGCATAAATTCCCTACTGCGGAACAACGGCTTCAATTTATGTTTATGTATGCAATGACTAACTATCTGACATAGCTCATGAACTGGGAGTAAGTCATTTGTGATCTTGCCATCACCAGCATTCGAAATTCCTTGCATAAGTGCCCTGAAACGATCTCTAGTGTTCTCTAATTGTAGTAGAATCGTGTCAATATGTTCTGTGATGATGGAGAAGTGCTGGAAAAGAGTAACGTTTCCCTCTAATTCATTTATTTTATCTACACTCTCGAGAGCTACGTTTTCTGCTTGTTTCAGATTTTTCACAATTGTCTTCATTGCTGAGTTCTGTCCTGTGATGAATTTATCTTGGTATGTTAGTACCTGAGCTATCTTATTAAATTTGTTGTTTATTTCTTTAAGGTCATCCTCTGTAGCCAATCCAAAGATGTTCCCAAGAACTGCGCCGCCCAGGTCGAACAAACCGCGCTTTTGGCGAGTACATGTGATGTTGTTCATGTCGCTCAGTACCTCCGTTCCATAAGATGGGAGATCTTGGATCATGACGAGCATAGTTGACTTCGCCTGTTCTAGTTTCCATTTCGCTAACTTCACCATTTCATTCACTTCTTTGGTGTTATGTGCTTGTGAAACATAATTTCCTATCATGAAGTCCAGAGTTCGCATCGGCGTCGCAAGTCTTTCTAGATAAGTAGGTAAGTCATACAAGTAATCTAGACTTATTTCAGTACTCATGACGTCCTTAACGATTGTAGTCGTGGCCGTTGGAGCTATGAGGCATCCTTGTCGTACTATATGTTTGGGGTCTAAGTGCGCATATCCTCTTGTTATGTAGAGGAGAATCCATAGAATAAGTCCCTTCATCGTAACCTACCGAAAAAAAAAAAAAAAATCTATTAATTTCCTATAATGCTGTGGTCGATGATAGTGATGATGTGCGTTACGGTTGATTGTTATTTCATTTATAGAAGGAGTTTAAATCGATATTTAATTCTCGTAAATGATGTACTGTAGATTTTATTGGAATAGTTGCACCTATGTTCGATTGTTTGGTATATGACCTTAATTTCTTTTTGTAATCATTGTTGTGTTCTTGCTTGGTTTCTTGAGGTACGTTCACCTGTTCGGTTGTATCCGAGGCTGAATAATTATGTGATAATTCCCTTGAAACTCGTTTTAAATGGTCAATATGAACTTGTTTCTCCTCGCCACTTGAATGTGACTTAATTAAAACTTTGTTTGCTTTTATGTTAATTACTCTGTATGGGCCCTCAAATTTTGGGGATAATTTATTGTCTCTCGTATGAATGACTCCGTAAACAATGTCTCCTAAGCTGATAGGTGAATCTTTTGCCTTCTTGTTAAATGCCTCCGTCATTTCTTCCTTGGACATCGTTGTTTTTTGACTCTTTTGTGAATGTCCTGGAATTCACGTAAACGGAGTTTAGAGTAATCATCGTAATTGTATATAGGCATGCTGTCACCTTCTAGGAGCTCATATGGTAATTTTTTATCTGTGCCATATATAATGAAATGTGGTGTGTCACCGATGGATTTATTTATAGACCCATTAATTGAGGCCTCTACTCTGGGAATCCAATCATCCCAACTTGCATAATTTTCACTGAGAATGTGTCGTAGCACATCTAATACCTTTTTATTTTGTCTCTCTACCAACCCATTCGATGCTGGGTGATAGGCCAAAACGTTAACCTTTTTGATGTTGTATTGTTTACATATTTCTTGTAAGATCTCAGAATTAAATTCTCCTCCATTATCACTTATTAATACCTTTGGGGTAGTAAAGCGACATATTACATTATCTGTTATTGCCTTTGCTACTGTCTCTGCTGTCTTATCTTTAATTGGAGCTAAAATGACATAACGGGAAAAATGATCCGTTGCTACGATTAAGTATAGGTTATTATTGTATGATAATGGCATCTTGAGTAAATCAACAGCGACAACGTCCCATGGTTGATGTGGTACAGGGTAATTACCCATCGGTGCCGGTGTGATTGGGTATCCTTTGTGTTTCGCACATGATTCGCATCTGTCTATATGATTGTTTATATCTTTTCGTAATGAAGGCCAGTAATATAATAGCTGGGCTTGGTTGAATGTCTTATCCTTTCCAGGATGTCCTGCATGTGGGCTGTCGTGTATCAATCGTAATACTTGGGGTATCATGTCTTTAGGTACTACCAACTGGTTAGTATTTCTTTGGCGTTTTGGTTGTTTAGAATTAATTTTGTATAATGTATTATTGACCATTCTGAATTGTTCAAGTGGGACATGAAGTTTGGGTAATTGTATGTCATCTCCACTTTCTAACTTGTATATTACTTTAGACCATATTGGGTCAAGTCTTTGTGCCTTTGCGATACCCTCGAGGTTTGGGATATTTCCTTTGAGATCTAACGCCGCGACCTGAATTGTGTTCGGGTTCCTAGATAATGCGTCAGCTACTATGTTCATTTTACTATAATGAATTTGTACATTGTAGTTTTCAACTGTACATTTCCATCTTGCTCTCCTCCCAGAAAGGAGTTTTTCTTTAAACATACCCACCAGTGGTTTATGGTCAGTGAATAAGTGGATTTCGTAACCATATACCAAATCTCGAAACTTTTGTAATGCAAAAACCACTGCAAGTGCCTCTAAGTCTGTAGTGCAATAATTTTTCTCCGCACCTCTTGTTTGTCTGCTGGCAAATGCAATCGGTTGATTCTTTCCTCTTTTATCTTCCTGCATCAGTACAGCCCCTAATCCTTTAACTGATGCGTCTGTACAAATAAGAAATGATTTTGTGTAATCCGGATATGCTAAACAAGGTGCATTTGTTAGTTTAATTTTTAGATTGTTAAATGTCCTTTTTTGTTCTTCTTCCCATTGGAATACAGCATCTTTTTTGAGTAGTTGGAATAGAGGGAAGGCTATATGAGAGAACTGTGGTACGAATGACCTATAGTACCCAGCCAGACCTAAAAATTGTCTAACTTCGTCAGTCGTAGTGGGTTCAGGAAAATCTCTCACTGCCTGTATTTTGTCATCAGTGGTGTGAATACCATCAGAACTTAATTTGTGGCCTAAGAAATTTATTTCCTTAAAGCAAAATTTGCATTTAGAAAGTTTAATTTTTAATCCAGCATCACTAAGCTTTTGTAAGAGTAAGTCTAATTTCCTGAGATGATCCTTAATATTCTTCGTTGCGATAATAATATCGTCAAGATAAACAAATATTCCTTGTCCTAAAATTCCGGACAATACGTAATTCATAAGATGCTGGAATGTTCCTGGGGCTGTCCTCAGTCCCATTGGCATTCTTGTATATAGATAATGGCCTCTGTTTGTTGAAAAGGCAGTGTATTTACGTGACTCCTGAGATACCGGAATCTGATAGTAGCCGTTTAGGAGATCGATGGTCGAGAATATATTATTCTCAGGACCAATATTCTGTAGAACATCGCTTAGCAATGGCATGGGAAATCTGTCTGGGATTGTGTGATTATTTAGTTTACGGTAATCTACTACCGCATGCATTTCTCCATTTCGTTTGGGCACGAAGAATAGGGGGGCGTTCCACGGGGAAACTGAAGGCTCAATAATTCCAAGTTTTAACATTTCATCGACATACTGATTTGCAAGTGTACGTTGGGAGTTTGGTATGCGGTAAGCTGGTACGAAAATTGGTGGTGTTTCTGGGTGCACATTAATCATGTGATTAATCAAGTTAGTACACCCTAATTGTTCTCCGGGCAATGCTACTGTGTCCCTGTGTGTTTCCAGCAGGGTTAACAAATCATTTTCTTCGTCAAATTCACCTGAGTGAATTAAATTCTCTTTTATTCTTTCTCTATCCGTAGATTTTATCTCACTCGTTACTCCAGCTATAACTATTTCCTTCACAGGGGCGGGACATTTTTCAATATTAACTATGCAAGTTCCCTTTTTCAACTGAACTTCCCCATTCATGTGATTAATTATGAATGTCTGAGTTTGCCCTTCGTCGTTCGTATGACATAATGCGTTTTCTACTGACAATCCCTTTACTTTACATAATTCTTCTAAGACAAGAACAGTACTATTCCGTAATTTGCTCTTTATGGTAACCTTCATGTATGAATTAGGTGGTATAACTAAATCATTAGTGAGATGGGCTGGAAAAATTGATAAATCAGTACTGTTATCTGGGTCACTAATTCTGGAGGATGGGGTTGGTGGTGCGAGTGGATCTATACACTCATCTGTTTGTGGATGTTTGTTTAAGCCTTTAATATTACCAATTCTTTTTGGCTCTCTTCTACCAATCAGTGAGGGCTCTGAAGTTATTTCCTCTATGAATTCATTATCAAAGTCTATTCCATTCATTTGTGGGAGGATAGTTATGTTCTCAGCTCTCATGGATCTTAAGCCCAGTAACATATGAGCTTTAATTGCTAAGTTTTCAACGATATAGAAAAATGCAGAGAATGGTCTTCTAGTTTCTGTGAAACTGAGATTTAATCTTATCATACCTTTCACTGTAATCTCTTGTCCATCTACTGTGTATAAATCTAAATCAGCTTCATCCAGAAAAGTTACTTTCTTTTTATTTTTAAGAATTCTATTTAGTTCTTCATGTGTTATTAAGTTCACTGGAGAGCCTGTATCTAAAAATAAGGAAACGTTTTGATCCTCACATACAGCTGGTATCAAGATACACTCATTTCCCAACATGCCTCCTATGTGAAGTTTAGCCTTGTTTTCTTTACGTTTGTTCGTTTTTTGTCATGACTTGGTCTTTCCCCGATTTGAACATAGACACAATTTTTTTTCTACTGTTTTGCAATCACCAGTCCAGTGCCCTTGGTATCTATGATGCCTACAGTAAGGACCAAATCTTTGTGTCTTTTGTTTGTCCTCTTTTGCCTTGATAAAGCATTCATACCTTGTGTGTCCTGGTTTTTCACAATAATGACATAGAATGGACCTATCCCTTGACTGTGACCTACGAGGTGATTTCCCATAAGAAGTGTTGTTTATGGCGCGAGACCTGCTCGGGCTGCGCGAAAACTTATGAAACTGCCTGTAGGAAGGCGTCTGGGAACAATTTCTAGGCGTCTTTGTTTGTTTGGGCTGCCTCATTTCTGGTTGCGATCGATTTTGTTCTCTGTTTGGGGTCGGTGTAGATGTTTTCACAGCTGATACTGTCTCAGGTACCCTGATTCTACCAGAATGTGCATGTGTGTCGACCACACCTGCTTTACTGCACTGCATCTCTACCTCGTTCATTAAGTCTAGCAAGCACATTCCTGGGGTGTACGCGATCGTCTTGGCGATCTTAAGGGTCCTATCAGGTAATTTACACAAGGCAGCTACATAACCAATGATGTCCACGACGAGGTCTGGGGACATCTTTCCATCATCTGTTATCCAATTAGAATTCTCCAGAGTAGCTAACAAAGTTCTCTTGATTGTGGAGACATCAGCAGTTATTTCACTGAGCACATGATTTGTAGTGTGCTCCCTTACAAGATCTACAATTTTATGTAATTCTGGAATTATACCTGGCAAGAAGTTCATACCTCCAGAAAATTTCTTTAGAAATTCAGTTTTAAATTCATCATATGTCCTAGCACGATGGAGCTTATCTGAGCGCAATAAATTGCTTGCTGGACATCTTTCCTGGCTTATGCAAGGTGAAAAAATAGCAATTTTCTCTTGTTCATCTAGTATGTGGCGCTTGATGAACATTTGTTCGCACTGACTGACTAATGAAATGACATCAATGCGATCTTTGTCTGTGCCAGAGAATTTTAGGGCAGTTTTATCCTCGTGATACACAAACACGTGAGGTGTAGTTGTTAGATCAGCGGTATTTGTTTCTTGATCCATTTTTAATGATTGCCCTGTTAATTCAACTTGTACGTGTTTATCGTTGTGTGAGGGAATGGTGGAATATGTATGACCGGACCGGTGAACCCTGTTAAGTATATTGGCATAAGTGTGCAAGGCAGCGGCAAAGTCCACACTCTCTATGTTTGAGGGGGTTTTCCACTCATCATCTGAAACTCCCGTATTTGTTTCTTTATCTTTAGTGTGTGGTGAGGTTTGTACAAGGGGTGGGCTGCCTCTTAATTGTGAGTCTGATGTTGTGGCAATTTGTGTGTCATCTGGTATTAACGTGGGTGGTAGCGAAAATATTCCTGTCATTAAGATATGGTGTTATGAAATACGCCTCTTGTTTATTTATGTCCTAGCAAAATAGATGAGTAAATAAGTTGAATATAGCTAATTTTAGCACTGAGAAGAAATGAGCAAGTATAATTTTACCCACTTGATACAGATCGTAGAGGTGTGTCGATACAAAAGTCGATCTCGGAAGAAAAATACAGGTTTGATTGAAGATCTCTTAATAATTCTAGTGGTGTGTTGATGGACGATATTACTCAGGAAATTCCATGGCCTGGTATTTGTGGTGGTTAACGACTGTCCCAGGCAAACCTCAGCACAGAACGTCGAGTTTCCAACTTAACTGTGAAAATAAATGAGTATGAGTAGGAGCTATGTGAATAATGAGTAATGAGTAGTGGGTGAGAAGTGCCTGGTGTCAGTCACACGTTGCTTGGCATGGCAGACTCGCGTTGTGATGTCATCTCAGCACATGGTGACGTCGGCTTCCCACACTGGTAGCTGTGGTGAGTGAATGAGTAGCGATGAGTAACTTGAGTGAAGACGGGTGAGTAAGATGAGTTGTGAATATGGACTTGGTGTTTTGCTGCGTGTCTTGACCTCTGGGTCAGCATAGGCGGGAGGGAGTGGTGGGGGCTTGTGTGCTTGTTGCTTCGGTGTTTCCTCTTCTTTACTTGCTTTGTTTTATATTCTTCTTGTTGCTGCTTGAAGTTACGTGAAGATTATAGAGTTGTTTTGTAGACTTGTAGACTATTTGCATTGTAGGCTGTATTTTGTCGGGATTCACTGTAGAACTGAAGCTAATCTTGTAGAGTTTTGCCTGCTTTTGTAGAAATTTGCTTTTAATTGGGAGACGATGTCCGTAGATTCGCTGGTTCGTCGTAGAAGTTGCAAGATCGTATCAATATTTTGTTAAACTACTTGCAAGGCGTCGTGTGATCTCTTGACCTCTGCATCAGCATGATGATCGGGGAGACGGAGGGGGCTGGTTGGAGAGAATACTGTCAGGAGCTGATGTTGTTGGTTGTGAGAGGTATTCTTTTTGTTTTCAATCTTGATATTTTGTAGGAATTCAATGTTGATTCGTAGACGAGGTTCGTATACGTTCGCTGCTACCAAATGTCATAAATGACTTTGTGTCATAAAAGACTGTGTGGTTCCTTTATGGTTGAGTTATATATATATATATATATATATATATATATATATATATATATAGATATATATATATATATATAAATATATATATATATGACTTGTGGACGAGCGGTTTTTGTATCTTGGAGTAGCTTCCCATTTGTCATGTAGTGACAGGAGAGGTAAAGAATAGTATGGGACTATTTTTATTTGTCTTGGAAATATTAACAAAAGTCTCACACAGAGCGGAATATAGAGTCCAGTCCCGCTAGCTATATCTCTGTCTCTCTCTCTCTGTCTCTCTCTCTCAAATTGCCAAGCCCTTCTCCCTGTGACCTGTCTCTTCTAAGGCCTGTCTCCTTCTGATCTCTCTTTCCTAAATTCTGGTGAAACAGGAGATGTATCACGTGTGTTCCTCGTGGATGGAAAGTTTAAGAAGCCTGTGTGTGAGTATGTGTGTATATGTGTGTGTATGGTTACTAGGTCTTTGTTCACGAGAGGACTGCTGACAGCTAACTGCACCATCTCCTTACTGGCCGCTGTCGTCAGCTTTCCTCAGTGTAACTTGCAAACTCATTTCCTTTTCCCAGGCTCACAGAGGGCTGTCTATCTATCTATTTATCTATCTATCTATTATGATTTATAATTATAATATGTAGTCCTGACATTATATTTGTGAGCATTCACTGATTAGGTACTGTACATTCAGTTAATTTATTGAATATTTTATTGACAGAAAGAGCTAACTGTCTGTAATACTCAGGAAGAAATATCTTGTCTGGGCCAGTTGATTTATTTGGGTTGGTTTTTGAAGATAGTTTGACACATCGTGTCCTGTCACTTCAGTGATTCATTACCTATCAGCTTCTGGTTCTGAGAAAACTGATTAAGGGATGGGAATTTTTACACTATATATTTTCTTTTCTGAAGACACTGTGAAATGAGTTGTAATGTTGCTATTGCTTGGTTATTATGGACGAAATCGCCTTCCATGCTTATCAGAGGGCCTGTGCTATCCTTGACATTTTTCTTACTCCCTATGTATTAAAATAAAAAAAATGGGATTTAGTTTTGCTTCACGAGAAATTTTTGCTTTATAGTCTCGTTTAGTTTCCTAATAACTTGCATACTTTGCAGCTGTAGTTTAAAACAAATTGTACTGTCATTGTTATTTCCTGTATGTTTATATATTTTTTTATATGCCCTTCTCTTGCAACCAGTGATCTCTTCAGTTTTCTTCAGCATCTTGTCTGGTTTATTAATGTGATTTTTTCTTTGGATAATTCTCGGTATGTATTTTCGTTCGATAAACAGCAAACGATTTCTGAATATTTTTCATATATTTCATGTTATCCACATGCAGTAACTTAATCCAGCTGATTTTAGAAATTTCCTTTCTCGTATTGCTGAAGTTACCTTTTTAAAGTTAGGAACTATAAGGCTACTTATACTAATCTTACGGTTGATGTCAATATCAAGTCTAATGAAATGATCACTGCTGTTAAAATTTTCACAAATATTACGCAAATTAATTTCATCTCTGTCTGTTGATAGAGCAAAGCCCAGAATCATTTTATTACTGCAAGTCTGTGTATTCATTGCCTGACTTAAATGTGCATTGTCTGTCGTTTTTAACAGTCTGCTCCGTTCTTTGTTCGCAAATTTTCTCAGCCAACATTTGGATTATTAAAATTCCCAAAGAACACAGTCTTTCTTTTTTATCGCTTATTATGTTTCATCTTGCAGTATTACATAATTTTCCGCGTCAAAGTTGGGTAGTTTGTATGTTACACCAAAAAATTTGGATATATTACTCTCTGTGATAATTTTGACATCCAAAAAATCATGTTGGTACTCCTTAGGTTTCGTAGTTACATCGAGAACGACGCATAGACAGGCCAGGCAGTTAATGAAAACCACTAAACACTTGCTTTTTTTTTTTTATTCCTTCTAGGCACAGCTGAGGTATACTTGCATAACACTGTGATTTTTCTTTCGCATGCTACCTCTGTCCTTCACTGATTACTACATGCTCACTGTCCATTCACTGACAAACTTACTCTCACCTACCGAGTTTGAGTGACTGCTCCATCCTTCACTTTTAACTTTTTTTTTTTTTTATCAATAACAGAATGGAGGAAGGAAAAACAAATGAGTAAAAAAAAAAAATAATAATCCATACACCAGATTACTGGTGTCCTCTGTTCATAAAATATCTGTAACAGTTGGACTTGAACAGTTGTGGGTTGAAATTTGGAGGGAAACAACTCTGGGGAAGCGAGTTCCAGAGAGATGCAGTTCAGGGAATGAAAGAATTCTGATAGGCAGAAATTCTGCAATATGGCTGAGTGACATTCCAGTCATGAGCGCTACCAGATGCCCGTGTAACACGAGGGAAGGCATGGAGAGGTGGCACCATGGATGCAACTTCGTCTGAGCATTTGCCAAAAAAAATCTGTAAAATAACGCAAGGGAGGCAACATTCCTTCTTACTTGCAGGGGAGGTAGTTTATATGTAATGGCAGGGTTCTTAATGATTCTAACAGCTTTGTTCTGAATTTTGTCTAGTTGTCTTAATGCAACCTCTCCACAACCATTCCACAAGGGTGAGCAATATTCAAGCTGAAAGCGCACAGAACTCATAAATTATAGCTAACTGCTCATCGGCGAAGAAGTTACAGACTCTGTACAATAATCCAAGTTTCTTTGAGGCGGTTTTATCAAGTGATCTGACATGAGAGGTCCAGCTGAGGGCACTGTTAAGTGAGACGCCAAGAATTTTCAATACTTTTGGAGATGGGAATATTAGTAGCACTGAAGGTAATGTACGAATCTGGCAATATCTGTCTATTAGTAAACTGTATATATTTAGTTTTACTAGCATTAAAAGAGACAAGGGTGTTTTCTGTCCATTCACTGATTGTAGATAGATCTTGATTTATGGAGATGGCTGTACTGAGTTGAGAGGTAGAGATATTAGACTTTGTAAATGGATGTCTGAGTGTGAATGAACTATGTAGTGTTGAATCATCCACATATGAGTGAATGGGATTGTGGGTGACAGATAAGAGATCATTAATATGAATCAGAAATAGGGTTGGTGCCAGAACTGATCCCTGCGGCACGCCGGCGTTAATTGAGTGGAAATTGGAATATACATGATCTACTTTTACTCTTATTTTCCTGTCACTAAGATATGAAGAAATCAAAGGAACAAAAGACGTTAGTCCATAGCAAGGGAGTTTGGACAGCAGGGAACGGTGCCATACTCTGTCCAAAGCTTTAGAGATATCAAGAGCTACTGCATGAGTTTCTCCAGAAAGATCAATTGATTGATGGATGGTATGAGTTAAGAGATTGAGTATGTCAATGGTGGATCTTTTGTGGCGAAAACCATATTGTCTATCACTAATTAAGTTGTTGGATTCAAGATGTTTAACAATGTGCTTATTAAAGTTTCAAATACCTTACCAAGAGAAGATGTGACAGCTATTGGTCTGTAATTGGAGGGGTCAGACGAACTTCCTTTCTTCGGAACTGGGTGGATATTGGCTTCTTGCCATGAATTTGTGAATAAAGAAGTACGTATGCATAGTCTGAATAATTTAGCTAGGACAGAGGCAAGTTCAGGGGAACACTTTTTCAAAACAATTGGCGGAATTCCATCTGGGCCTGGAGCTTTGTTGATAGGTAAATTGTCTAGGATGGATTTTACGTATCTTGTTTGTATTTTAAGTGGGGCAATTTCGGGAGAATCAAGTTCCAGTACTGAGACATTCTGGCTGGTATCGTCTATGGTAGAGTTTCTGGCAAAGTTACTGGCAAATATATCTGCTTTTCCACGTGGGTCATTTGTAATGTTGTCATCAGAAGATTTTAGTGGGGGAATGGAAGATGACTTGTTAAAGTTATTATCGAAAGAATTAAGAGTTGACCAGAATATTCTATTGTCATTAGGGTTGTTAAATAGTTTTGATACTTGCTTTTGAAGAAAGTTTGATTTAGCTAGATTTAATACAGCTTTTGCATGATTTCTAGCAATTTTAAATTGGAAGAGTGATTCAGATGTTTTTGATTATAAGTAAGAGTTATATGC
This sequence comes from Coenobita brevimanus, assembly GCF_032717465.1. Taxonomy (NCBI): domain Eukaryota; kingdom Metazoa; phylum Arthropoda; class Malacostraca; order Decapoda; family Coenobitidae; genus Coenobita; species Coenobita brevimanus. The sequence goes on from NC_137054.1 coordinate 34,743,753, forward strand.
TAATGAATTTTGGGCTGTTGCTCTGGCACAGTTGCCATCAAACCATTTTGGAGAGTTTGATCTTTTAGTGAACTGTTGACTTGGTATGAATAAATCCATACCAGCTACTATTAAGTCGCAAATATGGGACTGGGTAGAATTGAGATCACTAGAGAAGAAAGACTGCCATGGAACATCAGCAAGATAATTTATAAATCCATCCCAGTCTGCCCTATCAAAGTGCCATCGGGTCACCCTGACAGGTTCAGAACGGGGAGGTGTGGGAGGGTTAACTAATGAGGCTTTGATGAGATTGTGGTCAGAGGATCCAGGTGGTGACAGTACCTCTATCCTGTATTGATCTGGATTATTTGTCAAGAATAAATCCAAGAGATGGGCATTATGGGCAGGATTATCAGGTATTCTGGTTGGTTGCTTTACCAACTGGGTGAGATTAAATGATTCCGCAAACAGCTCGCACTCTAGACCAGCGTCGTCAGACCGGGCAGAATGCAATAACCATTCAACATTGTGTATGTTAAAATCACCCAAAATAGTAATTTCGGTGCCAAGGGCAAGGTCAAGGTTACTCAACTGAGTGGATATGGAATCAAATACAGTGGGTTCCGAAGAAGCATTGGGGGAACGATAAACAACACAAATATATTTGGTAGTGTTTTGACAATTTAATTTATATAATGAGTAATCAAAACTGGATGAAGTGAAGTTTAAAACAGTGTCAACTGCATATTGGGATTTGATATAACAACAGGTGCCGCCCTTGTTACGTAAGTTTGTAAGGAGATGGTAACCGGGAAAACAAAATGGAAATATATTGGTAGAGGGTGAGATTTGTGGTTCTGTGAGGAAAAGGGCCAAAGGGGATATGGACTGAAGGAAAAAATGAACTGAGTTTAAATTTGTGGTTAGGCCTCGGATGTTGAAGAAGAATAAGGCCGCACTGTCACTTCTTCGCCGAGGAGCATTCCCAGAAACAGCAACAGTCTCTGCCGGCATAGTCACTTAATGGCGACCGGGAGGACCCTGTGCCACCAGCCCTACCCTGCTGGTGGTCTGACTCACTAACCTGTCACAGACTCTCTGTCAATGTCCATCTGCCACTGACTCACAGCCTGACTCACTGACTGTTCACTGACTGTCCTTCACTCCTCTCTGACTGACTGCCTCGCACACACTTGAAGCCACTGACTGGATGCCATGCATAAACTTTGTCCATTGCTCACTGGTAGCTCAATGACTAAACACTAATACTCACTACTATGCACAAAACCTACTTTGTCCATTACTCTCTGGCAAAAGTGCCAGAAAGCGGGCAGGTCCCCTCTTAATACCATCCCCCAACTCCACCGGCTGTCGCAGCCCAGGACATTCCAGAGCCCTGGAAAGAAATCACATTATCTCACAAAGTAATGCACTTAAATTAACAAAACACAATAACAACAATGTCAAAAATCAGTGCGTAAGGTAACAGATAAAGAAAATCAAATGGACAAACCCAAATCTTCAGCATGTTCCTCACCACTCCAGATGCGAATATTAACCTAATCCTACGACATAACACTTAATTTCTAAAATGTTCCTTACATCTCCAGATGTGAACCGCTAACCTAATCCTACAATCACAACACTGCACCTCCCTCAAAAATGTGCCGTCCATGACACAACCACCTAATCCACCCTATACACAAATATACATAACATAAACTTCCCCACAAGTGAGTTATCACCATTGCCTCTGCTGTCTAGCTTCCATGGCATGAAGATCTGGATCACCAGTGCTGTTAAGTCTGTGATAATGCTGGTCCCTCTTTTCCTGTTCGGCGTCCAGCAGGTCCTGGAATCCACTCCGTACTCCATGATATCCCTTGTGGAATATACATCAGAGTATTTTACCATGCACCCCCTCAGCTGCTCCACCAGTGGCTTCTTCAGACACTGGGCACTCCTGGCACATTGGTTGGGTAGTTCATACTAGGGCTTAACCACACAACTTTTGCCTACGCTGCTCACAACCTCCTGTTCAACTTCTTCATACAACCCTACTACTGTACAGTGATGTATCTTATTAAGACAAAGTGAAAAGTTACCTATGACAACGGATACTTCTGCCATAGGGTGAACTAGGGTCCTACCAACCATCACTCCCTCTTCTATCATGCCATGGCTCCTGTGCTTCACCAATCCCAGGGCAGTGGCACAATCGTGCAGGGCAGCAGCATCTATGACTCTGGTGGATAAATGTATTCTGCCTAGCCATCACTAGTAGATTTCCATGTCCCACGGCCCTCAGTGGAACACTTCTTCCTCCTAGCCCCACTTGCATTGAATTAGAGTCAGGCAAACAGTGTCGGGACACCAGGCAATCCAAACCCAAGATGCAGGGGTCCCCTATGTTAGCATTGTACATGATCAGGGTCTCTTCCTTTCCTCCGTGCTACATCCTGACACCCACCAGACCTCAAAGCCCAGCACAGTGCCTATAACTCCCCACAGCAATTGCAGAGCATCTGGAAGCTGCGAAAGACCCACCACTTCCAACTGCCTCTCTGATGCTGTGTCAAAGACCACTGGGCACACTAATCCTTCAATTTCACCATCCCCTCTCCACATACCTGTCGCTGGCACCTAAGCGATGTCCTAGGTGCTGACTCTTATCCAAACACTGTTTAAGGACTTTGACCTGTTACTCACCTCCTGTATTCACTTATCACTTTATCCTTCACTCGACAGAAAACCTTTTCCCGCACTTCTCTTACCTGGTTTGCTTATCCACCTTACCTTGCTGTACACCACCTTTTGTTGTTTCTTCAGTTTCTCGGTCTCATCTTGCAGCTCCTTTCGCAGCTGGTGAAGCTCCTATCTGTGCCCATTTAGCAGTTCCTCTAGTGTTGTGTGGTGTTGTGCTTTGGCTTCTTTTTGCTCTTCTTGATATGTTTATGCTTCTTCTTGATTTGCGCTGAGCACCGCCAGTATATATTTTTGTTCTTCATAATATTTCTTTTGCTCTTCAAGATGTGCTGTTAATACTGAGTATATCTGCCAGAGATACATCTGCCATTTTATCTGGCTGCCCAGACATCTTCAGCTTTTAAAATGCATACCTACTCGTGACACCGTAGCATTCGAGGATAAGTTGAGAACGACATAGAGACAGGCCAGGATGTTAATCAAAGGCCACTAAACACTTCTGGGGTTTATTCCTTCAAGGCACAGCTGATGTACATTATCAAGACACATATTTTCTCTCACACTATCTATGTCCTCTGATTACTAAACACTCACTGACTGTTCACTGACTGAATGACTCTCACTTGCTGACTCTAACTGACATACTCTGTCCTTCACGGATTATCTCTCACTCTCTGACGCACTAACTCTGCCATGAACTCTCTTAATCACTATCTGTCCGTCATTGACTCACCGACTAATTCACTGATTGGTCACTAACTGTCCATCATTCGCCTCTGACTGGCTTACTTGCATGAAATAAAAGCCACTAACTGGATGCCATGCACAATACTCTGTTACACACCGGCTTACTGATTAAACTCTCTGGCACACTACAACTCACTACAATACACGCAGCTCACTCCTTCTGTTACTGTCTGGCTAACTACCAGCAAGCAGGACAGATCCCCTTTAAACCTTCTCCCACCCAGCCCCCCAACTCCACCTGCTAGAGCAGCCCAAACATTCCAGAGCCCAGGAGAGAACTAACATAGTCCCATGCAATAGTGCACTTTTATTAAAAATACATAACAGCAATGGCAAGAACCAATACCTTAGAGGAGAAAGAAAATCAGACATTCTAAAATCTCCAAAATGATCCTCACATCTCCAGATGCAAATATTAACCTAATCCTATAGCAAAACATATACTTTCTAGAATGTTCCTCGCATATCCAGGTATAAATCTTTAAGCTAATCCTGCCAGTATAATACTAAATTTCGAGATTGTTCCTCACATCCCAAGATATAAACCACTTACTTAATTCTACCAGCGTAATAATATGTTTCATCATGAAATTTAGTGACAGATAGTGCATTTATATGGCTTTCCATACATACTTGTATATATATATATATATATATATATATATATATATATATATATATATATATATATATATATATATATATATATATACAGTATATGAGTATATTAGAACTCCCTCACCCATTTTTTGCAGTCACGATTTTTCAGATATTATAGTTTTTTTTTTTTTTTTTTTAGCAATACTTGCCACGAAGATATAATAATCATTCCGTAATCATAATTATGTTGGGATTTTCGGTAGTTGCATAACTGCATAATTCGTCGCAATTATTAATATTACTTCTTGGGTTCATATACATTATATTCATGGTACTACTTGTTCTAATAGGGCCGTGAGACAATAAGATATTTGCCCTGTTTAATAATTTAATCCTCTGTCAAAACACCAATGCTCCTTCAAGCTACTTATGACTTACAGTCCCTCCCTCCCCCTAATCCCCTCATTTTCTATTTTCACTCAAGGTCAGATCAGATCCACCCAATTATTTTGGTGAGCTTATCTTGCCTCACTTACCCTACCCCCATTAACCTCAGGGATCAGATTATTAACAGCTCGGTCATTTACTGTCCCTCTTTGCACCTCTCTGTCTCTACCTAAATCATGCCGACACTTTCATCTAGAACCCTACCAAAACTAGCCTTTTCTACCCTGTCAAGGTGAAGGCTGCCTCTACTGTACAAACTCCTGTCATGACAAAAATTACCCCAAGCATCAACAAATATCTCACCCTTCCCTCTACACAGACTCTCTTGAGTGTCTTTCTACTGAGAATTACGGTACTATAGTCCCGGCGCGCGACTCTGAGGTTGTTATTATCCTGCCTTGGCAATCTACCATTCAAAGGTGCGTCTGATTTCGTGTATAATATGAGATCATTTAGCTGTATAGTATGGAGAGGCTATCTCCGCCGTGAGCGTGTGATTTTGGCCGCCATATTGAAACACCTACACTCATCGCTTATAATACAAAAACTGTATGGATTGTGACTTTTTTTCAGCCTAGTTCAACAAACTATTTGAGGCACATTTAACCAATGAGTATAAAACAACGCCATAGGTTGCTGCACTAAGAAAGGCACTAAGAAAGGCAATGGCAGAAAGGGAAAAGATTGTGTGGTATTAATGCTGAAATGATAGTAATGTTGAAGCTGTTTTACGTCGAAGTAACGGTGTTAATATGGTATGGGAAGTCCTTAGACTATCCATGCCATGAAACCGAATGTTCAGATTGATAAAGGCCGGAAGAAACATGGAAATATCTACAAGAGAGTGTGAATAAAAGAGAAGAGGACGTGGAGAGAAAGACTGGAGGTAAGTGGGTCCTTTTTGTCGCCTCATACATGCAGGGATACTGGGGAAGAATTTTCTTGCCCCACCCCAGGGGGCAGTAATATTATGGAATTAGCAACAAGGTTATAATTCTTACTTTTGAAATGTAACACCTTCTCTCTTGAATGAACTCCTGTGCCCATTTTTATATCCGTATGCTGCGTAGTGGACCATGGCATTATATTTTCTGGAATCATCAGCTGCTTTCAAAAAGCAGCTCAGAGCAGCTCAGTACAAAAACGCGGGCATAAGGCGTGGTGTAACATAGCTGCTGCTACACCAGCGCCGCCCTGGCGGCGGTTACATAAATTAGGCGTGCTACTCATGAGAAAGCAGCTCCATACTATAGAGTTCAGTGTATGAGACGCATGTGATTCGTGTATAATATGTTCGTGTACAGTAATATTCATGTATAATATATTTATGCATAATAATGTGATTCATGTATATATGATACGAAATCGGACGCACTTTTCAATGGGAGAATGCCAGGGTACGAGAATGACAATCTCAGAGTCGTGCGCCGCAAATATACTGTAGTGTCAGATCATGGTAACAAACCTCAGACAACTAACTTCCTATAATGTTCCTTGAACTTTCTAATAAGTTTCATGTACATCCTAAGTATCTCCTGTGACCTGCCTGAAGCTACATTAGCAGTTCCCAGCACAGTAACAGAATCCTCTGAGGCGCTGCTGACTAAATCATCAACTACGTCAGTCACATCCTGTACCCCACAACCAAGAGAGCAAAAACTCTTCCTCCTAGAACCTTTTAGTACAAAATTCCTTCTCCTGATGCCCAATCAGCGAATCCCTAACAAGTGTGAGGTTAGGCTCATCCTGCACTTCTTCATTCTAGGTACTAGAGTCTAGTACCTAAAAGCAGTTTCTAATAACCAAAGTTGGGGATCTTAGTCTTGCACTCTCCACTGACAGGCTGGAAGCCATCACTATCACCTAGCCTGGCCTCAGCCTTGACTAACCTAGTTTCTAAGTTATCTACTTTCTCTAACACTTCTGCTTCCACGTACTCTACATCAGCTGTTCTCAACTCGTTTCTGGCCACGGACCACCAGCCCGATTAAAGAAAAATATCGTGGACCATTTTATTCGAGTAATGATAAATAAATTATAGACAACAAACATTGTGGTTTGAAATATTTTTCTTACAAACAGAATTTCAAGAAATGATATAAAATAGGAGACAGCTGACATTTTGGCCTGAAATATATTTTTACACACATAATTCTCAGGAAATACATGAATATTTATCCAACATTTTGCTGTGAAATTTATTTCTAACAAACAGAATTTTGAAATTATGTAGGAATATACAGCTAACATTTTTCTTTGAAGTTTGATTAATTCATTTTTCTTTTGCAACCACACTTTTGGATTTTCTTCTCACTGACAAGATTTTCAATGTCAGGAGTGGTACTTGATAAGGCACAAAGAAAATCACTTTCCAGTGCAAGCCAATTCCTCTGTTTGGACTTAATGTGCAACAAACATGAAAATCCGCTCTCACACGTGTAAGTTGATGCAGATGGCAAAAGACATCTGACTGCATGCGTTGACAGATTTGGATATGTACTAATCATACATCAATCAACCCGACAGAATCTTCCACAGGAGTACCCACTAATGTTTAATAATATCCAGCTCAACCCTGCATCATCCTTGACCATGCTTGGGGTTTCATTCACTCGGGATTTATTTTGGAAAGATCATATTACATCTCTTGTAAAATCTGCTTCCAAGAGATTAAGTGTGCTAAGCCGACTCCGTATCTTCTTTACCCCTGCACTGTTGTTGACTTTATACACGGGTTTTATCCGCTACTGTGTAGCGTACAACACTCATGTGTGGGGGAGCTCCCCACATACAGCTTTTCTCAATAGGGTGGAGTCAAAAGCTTTTCATCTCATTAACTCTCCTTCTCTTACTGGCTCCCTTCAACCTCTGTCTCTTCGCTGCACTGTTGCCTCTTTATCTCTTTTCTGTCGCTACATCCATGGTCACTGCTCCTCTGAGCTGTCTGCATGCATCCCTCCACCTACAACGGGTGCGTAGCACCCGTCTTGCAACAAACTCTCATTCCTTTTCTGTCCAACCTTCTAATGCAAGAGTTAACGGTTACTCTCAATCTTTCGGCTATGCAACAGGTCAACTCTGAAACTGTCTCCCTCTGTCTGTATTTCCAACTTCCTATGATCTCCAGTCTTTCAAAAGCAGTGTGTCCAGGCAATTCAAAATGATCGGATCTTGAATTTGGCCCTCTTTTGTATTTTTTTTTCCTTGGAAGGGAATGTAATGCGGGCTCGTGGCCTTTGGTTCCTTCTTGCTCTCATAAAAAGAAAAAGTACTGGCCCAAAACTTTCCCATGGTAAACCACTGGTACACATCTAGAGCCGTCAAATCATTTTTCAGATCCAAGAATTCCTCCTGCAGATCCTTTGGAACACTATGAACATCTGTTGCGAATGGATTCCTGATGAAAGGTAACCCATCCCTTGTCGTGTCCACCTCCAGAGAGTATAGTTCAAATTCATCCCGCAGCTTTTCGTAAATGCTCGAGAAATTGCATCTGAATGGCTTCCTTTTCCCCGAGCATAGCATCCACACATGGAAAATGAACCAAATTGTTACCTTTGACTCTTCCTGTCCAGAGTTCTAATTTCTCAAGAAAAGCCTTGATGATCCCTTGGTGAGAGAACAAATTTGCACCATTCCCTTGCAGCTGAAGATTCAGTTTGTTCAATATTCCAAAAATATCGACAAGGTATGCAAGTTCTAATTCTGACTGTGTTAGCATATTTTTAAAATCCTCATCCCTTGAGACTGGAGAAATAAAACCAATTCATCTCTCAGTTCAGAAATTCTGTTGACTACGGTCCCTACTGACAACCACCATACTGAAGTGTAGAACAGCAACATCTCAATGTCGGAACCCATGTCTTGGCATAAATTTCTGAACACCCTGGTGTTCTCTGCTGACGATTTGATGTAATTAACCACCTTCATCAATCCTTTGAAAATGGTGTTCAGGTGATCAGGCAGTGATTTTGATGCCAATGCCTCTCTGTGAATGAAGCAGTGAACTCCGGTTATCAATGGAGCACACTGTTTCACCAACGTTTGGAAGCCTGATCTTGAGCCTAGCATCGCAGCTGCACCATCAGTGGTAACATCCATCAAATTTACCCAATCCAGACCATTTACCCCAAAGAAATTGTGTTTCTAACACATCCTGAGCCCTTGTGGTGATGTCAAGAGTCTTACAAAAGAGAAACTTATCTTTGAAGTCTCCTTCAATCATGTATCGTGCGAACACCAATAGCTGAGAGGGCAGTGAGACATCAGTTGATTCATCCAACTGTATGGCAAACAACGGGGATTTCTTTATTTCATCCACAACTTGTTCACTGATGTTTTATGAGATCTCATTTATCTGTCTCGTTACTGTGTCATTAGAAACACGTACCTGTATATCACTTAGCTTCCGTGCTGCATCCTTGCTAACAACAAGCCTCACCATTTCTTTTGCGCGGGGTAGCACAAGTTGCTCCACAATCATATGAGGCTTCTTGGTCTGTGCGACTTTGTATGCAACAATGCATTGCATTGGTGGCCTTTTCATAGAATGTACCTGTTGAGTCAAGGCGCTGGCGCTTGCATACTGATAACTGCCGCTCAAAATAATCTTTATCCTTGTGCATCAACTGGGGTGACACTTTTAGAGATGGAGTTTAAGCTTAGCTGGCTTCATTGACTCATTCTCCAAGACTTTGAAACAAATAACACACTGTGGTAATTCCATGCCAACTTTTTCTTGACAAGTTAAGACGAATTTAATGTAGTCCTCTGAATACTTGCGCCTAACATTCCTTCCTGCCATTGCCATTTATCTAAATCTGTGGACAATGCAACGAAATATATAAATTATGTGTTGAGTTTGGCAATAAAAAAAAATAATAAAACGTAAGATGATAATACACGCAAGACAATAATAAAACACCATTAGTGTCATCAACAGCATCAAGCAGCATAACACAGTACACAGTAGCATAACAACTGACTGGATACATTTCACTCCGTTCTACTCTTCCTCCCCGCTTCCTTTTAGATTACTACATTTTACGATAGAAAACAAAGTCAAATTACACCACACCTATAAAACAGTGCAGGACGAATGACACAACTAATTAGCCCAGCAGTTCGGTGAGTATTGCACTTAACAACAGTGTTACATGTAGCCGCACGACAGCTGACAGGAATCGAGCAGGATGGCCCGTCACCTCGACTCGTAAAGTATGTACTAGGCTAGGGCAAGGGATAGCTGCGTGAATCTTGGACATTCACTTTATATTAAATTTAGAAACTTAAAGTGACCCGAAGTGCTACGAAGCAGCTACAATCTGAAGATTGCCAATATATTTTTTTAATAGGAATTATACATTAAAATGAATGTCCAATCATTTATTTTGATAAATTTTTTCGTACTGCATTTTCAATAGAATAAAAAAATATATGCACCAATCTCCAGTTTATTACCAAATATGGTGAACGTCCTGTGGACCACCCAAAAAGTCACCATGGACCACCAGTGGTCCATGGACTAGCAGTTGAGAACCACTGCTCTCCAAGTACTGCCTTAGCACTCGCCATTCCAACTTCATTCTCCCAGTCTTTCAACCTGTAACTTAACATGTCGCTTCTAATTTCTAAACTAAGTCTGCTTACTAACAGAATATAAATAACACGTGTAAGCATATTCACTTTCGCCTTTCACCTTGAAGTTTCTTACAAGCCAATTGGCACACGCACAGCAGGAGAACCATTGGACAGGTTCCACCTTAAAGGGCTTAGAGAGAGAGAGAGAGAGAGAGAGAGAGAGAGAGAGAGAGAGAGAGAGAATAAAGATAAACTGCGACGGAGAGTGTAAGAGGGAAAAGGAGTATTGAATTGGACGGAAAAGGAGGTTGAAAGAGAAAGTAATGCTATATAAGGTGGAAAACACAAGAGAGAGAGAGAGACAGACAGACAGAGAGAGAGAGAGAGAGTACTGATAAAAAGCGACGGAGAGTTTAAGAGGAAAGGAGTACTGAAGTGGACGGAAAAGGAGGTTGAAAGAGAAAGTAATTATATATAAGGTGGAAAACACAATAGAGAGAGAGAGAGAGAGAGAGAGAGAGAGAGAGAGAGAGAGAGAGAGAGAGAGACCTAAACCATTATGCGGCAGATTTTGCGAGCAGATATTAGATCATCAGATAATAAGACGAGAGAGAGAGAGAGAGAGAGAGAGAGAGAGAGAGAGAGAGAGAGAGAGAGAGAGAGAGAGAGACATATATAAGTAATAACTGGAAGGAACACTCAGAGAGTACAACACCCGACCCCACCAACAGGTCTAGGTCTTTGACCCTACCATTTATCAGAGCACCGACAAAATCAAATTGCTAGATTTTCCACCATCCCTTAACATTCAATCCAGTTTCATTAGAATCAGATGAAAGCAATATGAGTTGACTTCTCCCAGTGACCTTTACAGTAAAATTGACCTTTTAACGAGACCTTGACTATGATTGGCTGTTCTCAAAATGATATCTTTTTACCATCGTTCTATCCTAAACTCATCCATACATATAACAACACATCCGATTAAAAAAGGTTTTAGAGTTACATTGCCTTCTGTCTTTGGCCTTTTATCTATTGCTCTCAGAAACAATGGACTGAGTTCTTGCGAGATCCTCATTGCACCAAATTAGAACAAAACTGTTTTAGCGATTCTGTTCACACATTAACACACGGGTCAAATTTTTAC